>NW_005873368.1:0-7446 GCF_000147115.1 Myotis lucifugus
GCCTGGCGGTAGGCCTGGCAGGGAGAGAGAGGCCGCCTCAGCTCAGCCCACCCCATCTGGGCCGAGAGCCAGCACGGGCTCAGCATGTGGAAGCAACTCATTCTTTAAGAGAGGCTGGATTTTTTTTTTCTTTTCTTAATTTATTTTACTTTACTTTTTTAAAATTAAAAACTTTATTTTCTTTCTATTTTAAAATATTTTTTATTGATTTCAGAGAGGAAGGGAGAAGGACAGAGAGAGAGAAACATCAATGATGAGAGAGAATCATTGATTGGCTGCCTCCTGCACGCCCCCTACTGGGGATCGAGCCCATAACCTGGGCATGTGCCTTGGCCGGAATTGAACCTGGGACCCTTCAGTCCGCAGGCCGAAGCTCTATCCACTGAACCAAACCAGCCAGGGCTAAACACTTTATTTTCAAATACAGTTTGCATTCAGTGTTATTTTGTATTTGTTTCAGGTACACACATAGTTGTTAGACAATCATATACTTTATAAAGTGTGTCCCCTATTTCCAGTCCCCACCTGGCACCACACATAATTACAATATTATCGACTACATTCCCCAGGCTGTACTTTACATCCCTGTGGCTATTCTGTAACTACCAACCTGTACTTCTCAATCCTGTCACCAGAAAGGCTGGATTTTTATGTAAAATCTTTTAAAAGGTGTTTAAAATTTTTTTTTGGACTGGTTTAATTTTTTTAATTGAATCTTTATTTCTTTTTTTTTTTTTTTTAAATATATTTTATTGATTTTTTACAGAGAGGAAGGGAGAGAGACAGAGAGCTAGAAACATCGATGAGAGAGAAACATCGATCAGCCGCCTCCTGCACATCCCCCACTGGGGATGTGCCCGCAACCCAGGCACATGCCTTTGACCGGAATCGAACCCGGGACCCTTCAGTCCGCAGGCCGACGCTCCATCCACTAAGCCAAACCGGTTTCGGCTGAATCTTTATTTCTTATGTTTTACTAGAGGCCCGATGCACGAAATTCGTGAACAGGTAGGGTCCGTAGGGTTAGCCAGCAATCAGGGCCGATCAGGGCCTTCCAGCTGCTGGCCCGGGCCTTCCTTAGTTACGTGCTGCCCCCTGGTGGTCAGCACACGCCATAGGGAACGAGGGGTCTCCCCGTTGAACTCCCACGGGGACAATTTGCATATTAGGCTTCTATATCTATAGATTTTACAAATGCATAACAGAAATTTCCATTTTACCCATTTTTAAGTCTGCAGTTCAGTAGTGTTCAGTATATTTACATTATTGTACAACCAATATCCAGAGCTTTCTCATCTTGCAAAACTAAAACTCTATACTTATTAAACAATAACTCCCCATTCCCCCCAACCCCAGCCCCTGGCAACCACCTTTCTACTTTCTGTTTCTATGACTTTGATTTCGTTAGGCACCTCATATAAGGTGAATCTGTCTTTTTGTGACTGGCTTGTTTCACTTAGCACAATGGCCTTAAGGTTCATCTGTGTTGTGGCATGTGTGACCAGATTGCCTTCCTTTGCAAGGCTGAATAATATTCCATTGCATGTACGTTCCGCCGTAAAAATATCAAGTTAAAGTTTATTGAGCTTCTGAGTAAGGTACAGACAGGAATTGTAAAAAGCTTAGTTATTAAATCCTTACATAGTTAATACTGCTTCGAATTTATCAGAGGAGTTGCTTCCCCAAAATGTTAAACGCCCGCTGGATTGAAAGAGTGTTTGGGAAAGATGGTAATTTTTTTTTAGAGAGAAAGAAACATCGATTTGTTGTTTCACTTTTTGGCATTTCATTGGTAGATTCTTGTATGTGCCCTGACTGGGGGTTGAACCCGGAACCTTGGAGTATCTGGTAACACTTTAACTCACTGAGCTACCTGGCCAGGCCTGCAATGTTGTCCTATAAACTAAACCACAGGGTAAGAGATACAAAGTCAACTTTGTGCAATTGAAACAAAATAACCAGCAGCAAAAGCTGTTGGGGTAGGTCCCACATCACTAACACATGGAGTCGCTTCCCTTTTTAGTTTTAAAGCAGGTACATCCATGGTTAAGGAGTGAGGAGCCCAGTCTTAGAAAACTTGGAATCATGAACGTTGTTCAGCCTTTAGGAGGAAAATTTTTCTTAATTCTCCTGGATTAGCTTCCGAGTCCTGTTCTCCTCTTTTTTTTTTTTTTAAATATGTTTTTATTGATTTTAGAGAGGAAGGGAGAGGGAGAGAGAGATAGAGACATCATGATGAGTGAGAATCATTAATCGGCTGCCTCCTGCACGCCCCCTACTGGGGATCGAGCCCGAAACCTGGGCATGTGACCTCCTGGTTCATAGGTCGACAGTCAACCACTGAGCCACACCAGCCGGG
The DNA here is from genome assembly GCF_000147115.1 of Myotis lucifugus. NCBI lineage: Eukaryota > Metazoa > Chordata > Mammalia > Chiroptera > Vespertilionidae > Myotis > Myotis lucifugus. Next base: position 2,360 of record NW_005873368.1, read on the forward strand.
CCTGTTCTCCTCCTGAAGGTGCATGCTACATTTGGTTTGTTCATTCATCCGTTGATGGACACTTGGGTTGTTCCGCACTCTTGGCTATTGTGCGTAATGCTGATAGGAATATGGGTGTACAAGACCCTGCTTTCGATTCTTCCAGATATATACCCAGAAGTAGGACTGGTGGGTCACATGGTGATTCTAGTTTTTGTTTTTAAAGATATTTTTATTGATTTCAGAGAGGAAGGGAGAGGGAGAGAGAGATAGAAACATCAATGATGAGCCGTGGCCGGTTTGGCTCAGTGGATGGAGCGTCGGCCTGCGGACTCAAGGGTCCCGGGTTCGGTTCCGGTCAAGGGCTTGTGTCTTGGTTGCGGGCACATCCCCAGTGGGGGGTGTGCAGGAGGCAGTTGATCGATGTTTCTCTCTCATCGATGTTTCTAACTCTCTATCTCTGTCCCTTCCTCTCTGTAAAAAAATCAATAAAATATATTTTTTAAAAAAAGAAACATCAATGATGAGAGAGAATCATTGACCCACTGCCTCCTGCACGCCCCACACTGGGGATTGAGCCCACAACCCGGGCATGTGCCCTGACCGGGAATTAAACCGTGACCTCCTGGTTCTCAGGTCAATGCTGAGCCACTGAGCCACGCCGGCCAGGCTCTAGTTTTTAATTTGTAGACAAGTGGCACAGAATGGAACTGTTTTCTGTAGCAGCTGCAGGAGTTTACATTCTCACCAGCCGTGCGCAGGGTTCCAGTTTCTCCACATCCTGCTTCTGGTTCTCATCACTGTTCCCAGCTCCTTGACCTTGACAAAGGCGCTGCTTGCTCTCTGCTCACTACCTGTAGGGGCTTCCCTTCCATCCTCCCATCCTTGGGGCGGCACTGTTGGGTTTAGGTGTTTCAGGAAGAGGCGCTTAGCATCTGGTTGTAAGTAAGTGGGCCCTGTGGTCTCTGAGGGTTGGACTCCCGTGTGCACAGCTGTGACCTTGACATTCAACTCCCTCACGGAGGAAGCGCGGTGTCCACAGCCCACAAGCTGCCGGCATGAGCCCAACAAGTGTTGGCTTGTTTTCTGTTTGTTTGTGTGTTTGTTTCTTGATAGTAGCCATTCTAAGGGGTCCAGGTGGTATCTGGTTGTGGTTTTGATTTGAATTTCCCTAATGATTAGTGATGTTGAGCATGTTTTCACACACTTGGTGGCTTTTTATCTATTACTTTAGAGAACTATCTATTCAAGTCTTTGCCCACTTGTTTTTTGGGATTAAAAAATTTTTTTTAAAAATATATATTGATTTCAGAGAGGAAGGGAGAGGGAGAGAGATAGAAACATCAATGATGAGAGAGAATCATCAATCGGCTGCCTCCTGCACGCCCCCCACTGGGGATGGAGCCTGCAACCCGGGCATGTGCCCTTGGCCGAAATCGAACCCGGGACCCTTCAGTCTGTAGGCTGATGCTCTATCCACTGAGCCACACCAGCTAGGGCTGGGATTTTGTTGTTGTTACAATCTCCTGATTTTAAACTGTGGCCACCAATTAATACTTAAGAAAAGCACCATGTGGGTCAAACAGAATGAGCCTGTGGGCCCTGTGGTCTCTGAGGGTTTGACTCCTGTGTGCACAGCTGTGACCTTGACATTCAGCTCCCTCACGGAGGAAGCGCGGTGTCCACAGCCCACGAGCTGCCGGCATGAAGCTAAAACTTGAATGGAGCTCAAGTGTGCAACCGCTAGGACTGGCCCCTAAATGAATCTCTCCTTGGGGATCCTGATTAGGGTTCAATATGTTCTTTAAACATTGGATTGGCTCTCCTCAAATGAACTCATAGGAAGTGCTCTTAGAAATCAAGGTCGCCCTGCCACAGCCCAGTAGACTTTCTGCGGGTCCTAAAACCTGTTCCATCCAAGCTTTAGACCACAAAGGGTGAAGGAATGCTGTTGCTTGGGCCCCAAATCCCTTGTTCTCCAGGGAGTGAAGTATTTCCTTCCAGTCTGTGTTGCTTTCTGCTTTTCTATGTCTGACTCACAAGGGCATCCGAGGCTGCACTTGAGCAAGGGATCTGCGTTCCCTCCTGTCTCTGAATAATCTCGACGCTTTTTTTTTTTTTTTAAGAGAAAAGAAGGGAGGGAGAGAGGGAAGAAACATCAATTTGTTGTTCCACTTATTTATGCTTTCGTTGGTTGCTTCTCGTATGTGCCCTGACCAGGGATCGAACCCACAACCTTGGCGTATCAGGACCACGCTCTAACCCACTGAGCTACCCACCCGGTTGCAGGTTTTGCATAGATGTCACTGATTCCTCCAGGCTGCGGGCGGAGGGATGTTCTGGAGCTTGGGTGCCCCTCGGGTCAACAAGCCACCTCCAAGGCAGCCTGCACTGACGAATTAGATGGGCCATTTTCTTTTCTTTTTTAAAAAATATATTTTTATTTATCTTAGAGAGGAAAGGAGAGGGAGAGAGAGAGAGAGAGAAACCTTAGTGATAAGAGCATCATTGATCAGCTGCCTCCTGCACGCCCCCTACTTGGGGATCAAGCCCGCAACCCCGGGCATGTGCCCTTGACCGGAATCGAACCCGGGACCCTTCAGTCCGCAGGCCGGCGCTCTAGCCACTGAGCCAAACCAGCTGGGGCTGGGCCATTTTCTTGAGTTTTCCTTGGAATGCACTTCCCAGACTGTCGGTTTTTCTCGAGTCAGAATTTCCTTGAAGAGCTTCCCTGGCTCTGGTTCCCTCTCCGCCCTCCCCCTCGTCCAGTCTTGTGATGCTTCTCTGGCAGGACTGGCCGGCCTGAGCCACTCGGGCCAGTTCTGAGCTCCCTTCCCAGCCTGTGTCCTCTCCTGCAAGGTGCGAATCCTCCTGTTTTCAAACTGTAACCCGGGGACCTCAGCCTCCCCACGTTTAAAGTGGAGGTGATGATACTCCCTTGGGGAGGAGTGAATGGAATCCTGCAAACGGTGGGGGACACTGTCTGGCGGGAGGAGGTGTTAATACAAACCCTCCTCATTGCAAGTTAGTCAGCTTCTCGGGTTGCAAGCAACAGACCGAGTGAGTGACAGGCCGAGTTTGAGAGGATGTTATTAGAAGGACGAAGGGAAGCCCTAGCCGGTTCGGTTCAGTGGATAGAGCATCGGCCTGCAGACCGAAGGGTCCCGGGTTCGATTCCGGTCAAGGGCACCTATCTCGGTTGCAGGCTCCTCCCTGGCCCGGGCTCGTGCAGGAGGCAACCAATCGATGTGTTTCTCTCACATCGATATTTCTCTGTCTTTCCCTCTCTCTTCCACTCTCTCTAAAAGTCAATGGAAATAATATCCTCGGGTGAGAATTTAAAAAAAAAATAGAGGGGAGGGGATCCTGGGTCGCCTGGGGAACCAGGTGGCAGCAGCCTCTCTCGACGTGCTGCTGGACAGGGCGGCCCCGGCTGGTTCGAGTTCTCTGCGTTGTCTCCTCTGCCTTCAGATCCCCGGGGAGGAGATCTCAGTGGCCAGGCTGGCCACGCTCAGCGGGGGGTTCAGGTCCCCGAGCTGTCCGAGAGCTGGGTGTGAACCTGGGCAGCTGGGCCGGGCTGCCCACTGCTCTCCTTTGGGGCAGGGGGCTCCCTCACCCTCCTCCCCAGGGGCCTCATGCCGTGTCTGTGCCCCCGTTCTAGATGCCGACAAGAGGATCAAGGTGGCCAAGCCGGTGGTGGAGATGGACGCCGATGAGATGACCCGTATTATCTGCCAATTCATCAAGGACAAGGTAGTTCCCTCCGGAGCGGGTGGCAGCTCTCCCTGTGGTGGGCCAGGCTCAGCGAGCCACCCAGCACAGGTCCCTACCCCCCCCCCGCCCCCCCTCGCTTCAGGTCCCACCCATCACCTGATGCCCCTGTCCCCTGGTGGGTGGCCGCGGTCCTGTTTCCCTCCTCCCACCCATCCTTCCGCTGTGTCAGTCCACTCGTGGTTCTTGGGGCGTCTGGCAGCGGCCTGTGCTCAGCAGCCTGTGCCCCCTGCTGGTGCCGAAGCCTGCGTGTCCCAATCTGTATCCACAATGGTGTGTGGATAGAGGCGCCAGGTTTGGAAAGGCCCGTATCCTGTCCCTCTCACCCCCTCTGTCCGACGTGCTGCCTCGAGGGGGTGAAGGAGCGCAGGGCTGGTGTGGGGGCAGCTGTGCCTGGAGTCACCTTTTCTTTTAATTTATTTTTTTAATGGATTTCAGAGAGGAAGGGAGAGGGAGAGAGAGATAGAAACATCCACGATGAGAGAGAATTATTTTTTTTAAAATATATTTTATTGATTTTTTACAGAGAGGAAGGGAGAGAGATAGAGAGTTAGAAATATCGATGAGAGAGAAACATCGATTAGCTGCCTCCTGCACATCTCCTACTGGGGATGTGCCCGCAACCCAGGTACATGCCCTTGACCGGAATCGAACCCGGGACCTTTCAGTCCACAGGCCGACTCTCTATCCACTGAGCCAAACCGGTTTCGGCGAGAGAGAATTATTGATCGTCTGCCTCCTACATGTCCCCTACTGGGGATGGAGCCCGCAACCCGGGCACGTGCCCTGACCAGAATCGAACCGTGATCTCCTGGCTCATAGGTCGACGCTCAACCACTGAGCCATGTCTGCCGGCTGGAGGTCACCTTTTCTGAGTGGCTCAGGGATGTCTTTGTGAGGGGTGGCCGTGGTGCGCTCTGCAGGGCAGGGACTTGTTTGAGCCACCACAGCACGTGGTTCCCAGGGAGGCTTCTGGGCTTCTCCAAGTCACTGGGTTCTGCCTGGGAGAGTGTGTTGTCCACGTGAAGACCCTACAATTTATCTCTGTCCGCAAGGAGAAGGTTGAGAAGCGCCATTTCTGAATGGGGGAGATGAGGGAACCCACTGTTGTAGGGATGGGGAACCTTTTTTCTGCCAAGGGCCATTTGGATGTTTTTAACAACATTCATGGGCCATACTAAATTGTCAGCTTAAAAATTATCCTGCTATGTTTGGGTCAAACATTTATTTGTTTATTTTTAAAATATTTCTTTATTGATTTCAGGGAGGAAGGGAGAAGGATAGATAGATAGAAACATCATGGATGAGAGAGAATCATTGATCGGCTGCCTCCTGCA
>NW_005873368.1:7887-13235 GCF_000147115.1 Myotis lucifugus
GGCATCGAGCCCACAACCTGGGCATGTCCTTGACTGGGAATCGAACCTGGCCACCTGTTCCTAGGTCGACGCTCAACCACTGGGCCCCCACCCCTGGTTTGAGACTAGCGATGCCCTTGGAGTTTGGGGTTTGGCTGAGTTGATGGGCCATGGCGGGGGCATATGGTCCATGCTAGCGGGTGAGCCCTCTGCGGGGCTGCCGGCCTCTCTCCGGAGCCCCGGCCTCCAGCCGGCTTTGGCCGGGCCCCACCGAGGAATGGCTGACTCTTGCCCTCTACTGCGTTGCCCCTCCCTCCGCTGGCCTTCCCTCGTCCCTGCCCTGACTGAGTGTCCCCTGCCGCAGCCTGCACACGCCCCTGCGTCATCGTATCTGGGCTGACGCCTTGCCCTGGCCTCTGTCTCTAGCTCATCCTGCCCCACGTGGACGTCCAGCTCAAGTATTTCGACCTGGGGCTCCCAAACCGCGACAAGACCGACGACCAGGTCACCATCGACTCCGCGTTGGCCACCCAGAAGTACAGCGTGGCCGTCAAGTGCGCCACCATCACTCCCGACGAGGCCCGTGTGGAAGGTGCGGGGACCTGAGGGGTGGGTGGGCTGGGACGTGACCCCAGTCTCCCTGCGAGTGCCTGGGCGACAGTGGTCCCTGTAGATGGGGCTGGGGAGGGGCGGTTAAGGGGCTGGCTCCAGCTTCTCCAGTCGGGGTGTGATCGCGCAGAGACCAGAATCCGTTCCCTGCTCCCGGGCCAGTGGGGTTTCTGCTGTGATGTGCGGCTCTGGCCAGTGGAGGTGCCATCGGTGACAGGGAGGAGGAGGAGGAAGCTGACGCTGATGCTGTCACAGTGAGAATGGTTCTTGGGGTGGCTGCCCCTCTGGCCTCCTGGACTGTTTTGCAGGCAGGTGGACAGAGAGACCTGGGCCAGCTCTGTCCAGAGGTGGACTGTGTGTGAGGCCTGTATTCTTCAGAGCCTTGGGGGCTCCGGGGAACGTTACTGGCGTCCTGCCACGGTCTTGGCATCGCAGGTCCACCCCTGCCCCTGTGCCCATATAGGGGTCTCAGCGAGGTGCCCCCCACCAGGCTTGACTGGCTGCTGTCCCTGGTCCTGGCTGCTGGTCCCTGGTGCTGAGGGCTGCTCTGGAGGCTTCCATGAAATGACAATGGTGTGTGGATAGAGGGGCCAGGTTTGGAAAGGCCAAGGAACGGTGGTGTAGGAGTTTGCAGAGTTCTGTCCCCTTAATCCCGGCAGAATCAGGGACCTAGAAAGAAGCATTCAAGACCACTCCTGCGCCCCCCCCCCCCAGGCCTCCTCCTGTCTTTTGGGTTGTACTGACCTTAGGGTATTGGAATCATTTTAGTGCTAAGCTCTTCTCTCACAAGTTTTCCTTTTTATTCTCCCGAGCCCTGGGATGTATACTAGTATATCCCCATTTTCTGGATAAAGGTGTTGAAGGTCACAATCTTGATAACTCAGGCCCGGCCCTGCGATTAGTGGCGGTTCTGCGGCCAGAACCAGAGCACCCGGGGTGAGGCCGTGTGCTGCCAGCGTTCATCGGGCTGAGCTACACGTCCCAGTACCATGTGGGAGTAACAATAGTCAGACCACGTGCCAGGCACTGTTCTAGGCACTTCATGTATGAGTTCGTTTAATCCTCACAGCGATCCAAAAGATTAGGTGTTTTATCACTACTTTCTTTTCTTTTTGAAAATATATTTGTATTTCACAGAGGAAAGGAGAGGGAGATAGAAACATCAATGATGAGAGAGAATCATTGATCAGCTGCCTCCTACACGCCCCACACTGGGGATCGAGCCTGCAACCCGGGCATGTGCCCTTGACCCGAATAGAACCCGGGACCCTTCAGTCCACAGGCTCACAATCAGTGGTGGTGGAGTGGACCTGAAGCCAAGCAGTGTGGTTCTGGGGCCCACACATTCACACTCTAGAGCAGGGGTCCTCAAACTTTTTAAACAGGGGGGCAGTTCACTGTCCCTCAGACCTTTGGAGGGCCGGACTATAGTTTAAAAAAAAACTATGAACAAATTCCTATGCACACTGCACATATCTTATTTTGAAGTAAAAAAACAAAACGGGATTTTAAAAAGATTCCCAGGTGATTCTCATGTGCAGCCAAGGTTGAGAACCACTGCTTTAGACTCTTCCCCGGGATCATTTGTAGGACCCTCACCTGCCTGCGCTCTTGCTCGGGGGTTCAGATTCTGGCTGGAAGGTGGGGGCTGCGGTGGGGCCACTTCATCTCTGCTCTCCTAGAGTTCAAGCTGAAGAAGATGTGGAAGAGTCCCAACGGAACCATCCGGAACATCCTGGGCGGGACCGTCTTCCGGGAGCCCATTATCTGCAAGAACATCCCCCGCCTCGTCCCTGGCTGGACCATGCCCATCACCATTGGCAGGCACGCCCATGGCGACCAGGTGGGCCGAGGCGGGAGTTGGGCTCTGCTGGCCCGGGACCCCCTCCGTCCGGAGCCCCCGGCCTGAGCCACCCTCTCGTCTCTGCAGTACAAGGCCACGGACTTTGTGGCCGACCGGGCCGGCACCTTCAAGATGGTGTTCACGCCTAAGGATGGCAGCAGCGCCAAGGAGTGGGAGGTGTTCAACTTCCCTGCTGGCGGCGTGGGCATGGGCATGTACAACACTGACGAGGTGAGGCCGGCTCTCTGCTCCAGGCTTATCTCTGCCAGCCTGACTGGTTCCCGCTAAAGTTCTAGCCTGAATCACATGACCACCTCTGAGCCAATCACAGAGGCCCCGAGAGAGAGGAGGCGCTCTGATTGGATAAGCCAGACACAGAATCTAGACAGATCCCAGCCCAGCCATATGGTCCAAGACAGGGGTCCTCAAACTACCGCCCGCGGGCCACATGCAAATACAAATATTGTATTTGTTCCCGTTTTGTTTTTTTTTACTTCAAAATAAGATATGTGCAGTGTGCATAGGAATTTGTTCATAGTTTTTTTTTTTTTAAACTATAGTCCGGCCCTCCAACGGTCTGAGGGACAGTGAACTGGCCCCCTGTTTAAAAAGTTGGAGGCCGAAACCGGTTTGGCTCAGTGGATAGAGCGTCGGCCTGCGGACTGAGGGGTCCCGGGTTCGATTCCGGTCGGGGGCATGTACCTTGGTTGCGGGCACGTCCCCAGTAGATGTGCAGGAGGCAGCTGATCGATGTTTCTCGCTCATCGATGTTTCTAACTCTCTATCTCTTTCCCTTCCTCTCTGTATATTAAAAAAAAAAATTTGAGGACCCCTGGTCTAAGAGTTGCAGAGGGGGAGGTAGCTTTCCAAAGCAAAGCTGGGGGACTGTGTCCTCCCAGAAGTTGGGAGGGGGACGCTGGGCCAGCAGAAACAGCAGATGCCTGCAGAAGGTGGCTGGATGAGCCCAGATTTCAGGAGAGGGTCGTGTGGAGGGAAGGGGTGCCATCCCCGGGCGGGGCCTGGCCCTGGGGGACCATGCCAGAAACCCGTCTCTCTCCCTGCAGTCCATCTCGGGCTTTGCGCACAGCTGCTTCCAGTACGCCATCCAGAAGAAGTGGCCGCTGTACATGAGCACAAAGAACACCATTCTGAAAGCCTACGACGGGCGCTTCAAGGACATCTTCCAGGAGATCTATGAGAAGTAACAGCCGCTCCCTTGATAAGATGCCCCAGCCCTCCCTCCTGGTCCCCCCCACCCCCACCCCATCCCTCATCCTACCCCTGGAAGGGCGCTGTCCCCGTGCATTTGGCTCAGGAAGGGATCCCCCAATCTGCCAGCCTCCCGCCTTCCTCCCCACAACAGGCCCCTTTGCTTCCAGGCATTATAAGACCGAGTTCGAGAAGAATAAGATCTGGTACGAGCACCGGCTCATTGATGACATGGTGGCTCAGGTCCTCAAGTCTTCAGGCGGCTTTGTGTGGGCCTGCAAGAACTATGATGGAGACGTGCAGTCCGACATCCTGGCCCAGGGTACGCCGGGAGCCCCCTGCTCCCTGTGGGGGTGGGTCCTTCGGCCTCTCTGGCCGAGGTCATTTTTAGACCCTTTTGGTAGAAAAGTTCCTCCAGGGTGGCAGCAGCACCCGGGCTTGCCGGCTCCTTGCAAGGTCCCCTGTGGACAGCAGGGGGCAGGAGCTCCCTGGGAGCTGGGTGAGGAGGGATCGCACATTCGGTTTGGACGGGTGTATTACTAAGGCTGTCATTGAAGGGAAGGGAGGAACCGGGACTTCAGGTTCTCAGGGGCTAGGCGTGTTGACCCTGAGGTTCCTGTCCAGGGAGGGGCCGAGTGACTAGGTTTGGTTCCAGTGGAACCAAATGGGATTGAGCAATCTGGGTGCTCATTATTTATTATCATTTTAAAATATATTTTTATTGATTTCAGAGAGGGAGGGAGAGGGAGAGAGAGAGAGAGAAACATCCATGATGAGAGAGAATCATGGATCGGCTGCCTCCTGCACGCCCCCTACTGGGGATTGAGCCCGAAACCTGGCCATGTGCCCTTGACTGGAATCGAACTCGGGACCCTTCAGTCCGTAGGCCGACACTTTATCCATTGAGCCAAACCGGCTAGGGTGGGTGCTCTTTAAATTGCAGAGAATTTTTTTTGCACAGTAAACCTTTTATTTATTTATTTCATCCTCACCTGAGGATATTTCTCCATTGATTTTTAGGGAGCGTGGAAGAGAGAGGGAAAGACAGAGAGAAATATCGATGTGAGAGAAACACATCGATGGGTTGCCTCCTGCACTCGCCCCGACCAGGGCCTGGGCCGGGGAGGAGCCTGCAACCTTGGTATGAGCCCTTGACCGGAATTGAACCCGGGCCCCTTCGGTCTGCAGGCCGACGCTCTATCCACTGAGCCAAACCGGCCAGGGCGTGCACAGTAAACCTTTCAGATGTAGGAGAATATCAGGGAAGATGGAAAAACCCTCCATCTGAAAGGTAAATCAGATCCCAGCAGAGAGGAACCGTAAGGAATCGCCCAAAGGTTTTACAAAGCTTTGAGACCGTCTGCCTTTTCATTGCGGGCCTGGCCTTTGGCTTTATTTTGAAAAGTTCAGTGGTGATCCTCGCAGTAGCACGATGCCCATCTGGGCTGGAAGGATGAAAAGCCACAGCAGGCAAGAGAAAGGCGCGACAGTGACCCCTCAATAGATAAGGAATTCGTGAGTGGAATGTCCAGGGGGGCAGCAGAGACGGGGCCCCCCTCCCCCTGCGCCAAGTAGCAAAACTTCCTAGACAGGGCGTGTCCCCTACTTCTGCCGATGGGCCACGAGAGTTTCAATCCGCGCTGGACGTGGCCCGCTCCGCATCGGGGAAATTTGGTGGAATGAGCCACACCTCAAGGTGGCCAAAGGA
>NW_005873368.1:13621-16368 GCF_000147115.1 Myotis lucifugus
GGAAACTTACCACAAAGCTTGCAAGTAGCCGGAAAGAGCAGCAGATAAAAGCGGCGCTGGGAAGTGCTGCAGCAGGCTTCCTTCCTTCTGCTCCAACGTGCCTCCCGGCCACGGGCCGGGCTGGGTGCGCAGACCTCTGTGGGGTCTTGGGCCCCAGGGGCCAGGGGCTGTGGGACACCTGGAGGTGGGGTCACAGGCGCAGGTGTTCCGCTTCAAATTCACCCTTTTGCAAAGCAAATTCACCCTTTTGCAAAGCAAACTAGATTGGCGAAAGGGTAGGTTTGGAGTGGAAAACCTGTCTATGCTAACGGGCCAGCTCTCGCCACCTGTGACTGCTCCCCTGCCCTGTGCTGGGCCCTGGAGCCCCACGACCAGGGTGGACAAACCAGAAACAGTGCCTGCCCTACCCCCTACCCCCAACCCCCAGGGTGGGTGGAGTCATAAGTTGAGTGACAGGCGGAAGGCAGGTGGGCTGGATCCAGGCGACTGGAGGCGAGGCGCCCACACTCAGAGGAGGCTCTTCCCACCCTTCAGGCTTTGGCTCCCTGGGCCTGATGACGTCCGTGCTGGTCTGCCCCGACGGAAAGACCATCGAGGCTGAGGCTGCTCACGGGACAGTCACGCGCCACTATCGGGAGCACCAGAAGGTACGCGTGGGGAGCGTGCCACACGGGCTGGGAGGACGGGCCTGGCCCTGTCAGTCGAGGGCTGGGAAGCTGCCTCCGGGTTGCCCCCCTTGTTGGCTTTTGGGCTCTTAATTCCCCTGCGCCCGCTGCCCCCAGGGCCGGCCGACCAGCACCAACCCCATCGCCAGCATCTTCGCCTGGACGCGGGGCCTGGAGCACCGGGGGAAGCTGGACGGGAACCAGGACCTCATCAGGTGAGCCCGGAAGAGGGGCTGCGCTGGCCCCGGGGCAAGTTCCGGGCTGGATGCTGTCCAGCCCAGGGCTCACTCTGCACCGCCCCCTGCAGGTTTTCCCAGACCCTGGAGAAGGTGTGCGTGCAGACAGTGGAGAGCGGAGCCATGACCAAGGACCTGGCAGGCTGCATCCATGGGCTCAGCAAGTGCGTGGCCGGGGTGGAGGGCAGGGCTGGCCTTCTGGGGTCTCGGGGACCAGTGGGCAGAAGCTGGGGGACCCTTCTTAGAGGCCCCCATTTATTTATTGATTGATTGATTTCAGAGAAGAAGGGAGAGGGAGAGAGAGAGAGAAACATCAATGATGAGAGAGACTCATGGATTGGCTACCTCCTGCACGCCCCCTACTGGGATCGAGCCCACAACCCGGGCTGGATCCGCCCTGACCGGGAATCGAACCTGGGACCCTCCAGTCCACAGGCCGACGCTCTATCCATTGAGCCACACCGGCTAGGGCGAGGCCCCCGTCTTCAGTCAGCTTCGCCACCAGGAGCCTGGGGGCAGGACAGGTCCACAGCCCTGAGGGATGGCTCGAGCCAAGCTTCCCAGACCAGGCCCACTGATTGGTCCCCATCCACCCGCCCCGGCACCCATCTCCCCGCTTCTCCCAGGGGACCTTGTACCCAGCGGCCCATTCACCTGCCAGAGAACAGGCAGACCTTCCCAGGCTCCCGCTGACTTGGCCGCGGCCCCTTGGCGGCGGGCGGCGGGGGACCTGTGACCCGCAGGTGGCCCGGCCACGCCCCTCCCCACAGGGGCTGCCATCAAGACCCCCAAGCTCGGGCTCTGCCCCTCACGCCGGTGGTGTTCTCTCGGCAGCGTGAAGCTGAACGAACACTTCCTGAACACCTCGGACTTCCTGGACACCATCAAGAACAACCTGGACAAAGCCCTGGGGCAGAAGTAGGGGCGGCGAGCCCCGGTCCTGGACTCGCGGAGGGTGAGCCTCAGCCCTCTCAGGAGGCCTTTCTAGGGGACGTTTTTTTATAAGCGACATGTTTTTCCAAGTCTCTGCGCTGCCCCTCGCGGAGGTGACGGGAGGCAGGAGCGGTGTGTTTTACCTCAGCCCGTCAGTATGTTCCGCAGACTGTAATTTATATCGCCTTGGAACACGTGGTGCCATATTTAGCTACTAAAACCTCTTCACAAAGCTGTCTGCTGTGTTTGTCCCTCAGGGGAGGAGGCAGCTGGGGCCCGGAGGGCGGGGGCTCCACGGGGACAGGAGGTCTGTCCCAGGCTCCATCTAGTCCTGGGCCCCGTGGGGGGAGGGGACCGAGCAGGATGCTCCAGGGGCCCCCCCCCCCCGAGTAGCCGCTGGGACTCTGGGGGCGCAGGCCTGTGGGCTCCCTGGAATTTCCTAGCGTGGTTCCTATGTTGTTTGGGGGTCATCACTTCTCCATAGATTCAGGTTGTGTTTTTCTTTTTCTTTCCGGTTTTCACCTTCTAAACATCTCCAGAGCCCTTGCCCTTTTCTTGGTACTGAAAACAGGCCCCCTCCCTTGGCAGCCGCCTCTGGTTCTCCACTCACAGCTGCTAGGGGGCTGGGGGCTGGGGGCTGGGGGTGTGAATGGCCCCCGTGGGGTCTGGGTCGCTGAGCCCCGGACTTGAGTTCATCTCCTCCATTCTTTTTCTTTTTTTCTGTTTTGTATGTATATTTTTATTGATATCAGAAAAAGAGAGAGAGAGAGAGGCATCTATGATAAGAGAGAATCATTGACCACCTGCCTCCTGCACGCCCCCTACTGGGGATCGAGCCCGCAATCCCGGCATGTGCCCTGACCTGGAATCGAGCCGTGACCTCCTGGTTCATGGGTCGATGCTTAAACACTGA
>NW_005873368.1:17273-19340 GCF_000147115.1 Myotis lucifugus
AGAGAGTCAGAAACATCGATGAGAGAGAAACATCGATCAGCTGCCTCCTGCACACCTCCTACTGGGGATGTGCCCGCAACCAAGGTACATGCCCTTGACCGGAATCGAACCCGGGACCCTTCAGTCCACAGGCCGACGCTCTATCCACTGAGCCAAACCGGTTTCGGCAAAAGCTTTTCTTTTTAAAAATATATATATATTTACTGATTTCAGGGAGGAAGGGAAAGGAAGAGATAGAAACATCAATGAGAGAGAATCATTGCTCGGCTGCCTCCTGCACGCCCCCGACTGGGGATCGAGCCCACAACCCCGGCATGTGCCCTGCCTGGAATTGAACCTTGACCATCTGGTTCATATGTTGACGCTCAACCACGGAGTCACACCAGCTGGTGGGGGGCTGCAAAGCTTTGTGAGGAGTTCCTCCCGGGGGGGAGTGGGGAGGACCAGGTCCCCGAGATCCACGCGAAGAAGCACCCGCAGTCGCCTCACTAAAGAATATTCATTTATTTATAATTATTGCTAAGTAAACTTCTCTTTCCAACAGGAACATAAAAACACAGTAGGGCTTTGCACAAGTGGGATTTCTAAACAGTTGGTTTGTATACACGTCAAAATAAGTTAGAATGGAATTCATCCAGGAGTTTCCAAGTCACCCCGAGAGGCCTCACACCTCCTTTGCTAAGGTTGGGGGCGAGGGGTGAGGACAGGAGCCTTGCCAAGACCACCCCCCGCCCCCCCTCCCCCAGCTCAAATCTGAGTTGTGCTGTCCCCTCTCTTAGCTTCGCCCAGGTCCAAGGCACAGGGCCGGGGCGTTCAAGTATCGAACTCGCAGGCGGCCGGCGGGAAGGAGAGCCCCACCCGGGGCCGCACCTTCTCCCTTGGGTTTTCCGAGACCAAGGCCACTGCGCTGGCGGAGGGAGGAGGAGGAGGAGGTACGGGGTTCTTTTTGGTACCAGGGGAGAAAGACGTCGCGGGAAGAGGTAGTTTGCAGGGGTGATGCGTCTCAGCAGGAGCAAATGTCTTCTACAGTGATGGGGTCATCGCGCCGGGCACCGGGGGCCGGGGGGCCGGAGAGCCACACTTGGGGAGAGGTCCCCGTGGCCTCCAACTTCTCATCTGTTGCTTAGTGTGAGCTGCAGCAGAGAAGGAGGGGCCCCTGGCTGCCTGACCCCCGAGGCCGCCCTGTGCTCCCCTCAGTCCTGATCGCAGCCACCCTGAGGCCGGGCTGGGCCCTCCACTAAGGGACAGCCTTGGACGGGGGACAAAGGGGTCCCCCACCCCCAGCTGTTCCCCCCACCTGGTTCCTGGGCTGAAGTTGGCGGCTTCACCTCCTTCTGTGCCTTCGGGGGCAGCCCTGCCCACCCCTCCCCACGGAGGCCTCCTGAGGTCGTGGGCGGGGTCTGGGTGCCCCGGTTCCTGAATGTGCTATTTCCCTGCCCCGGGGCCTGCAGCCTCCAGTTCCAGGGGGCAGGAGCCGGCTGGGAACAGCCTGGGGAGGGAGCCAGCTGCTGACCGAGCTCTGGCCTCTGGTGGGTGATGCAGAGCGAGTCACTGGCGAGGGGCCGGGTGGGGGTGGAGGGCCTGCCCCGTGCCTCCTCCTGCCTCCCACCCCCCTCCTGAGCCTCCCTGCCGGCAGCTGGGCCCCCAGGGCTGGAGCGTACCCCCACCACCCCAAGTTTCGCCAGGCCAGGCGGCTCTAGGCTGGGGGCACACAAGAAAGCTTCCATTGGGGAAGAAGAAAACGGTCTCCATCAGAAAAGGTTATAGGCGACACAGAGTTGAAAAGGAAAAGCATGAGATAAATTACCTTCCAAAGACCCCCCCCCCGCAAAAAATCTTTTTTTCCTCTATGGTCTTCATTTTCCTTTTTAAATGTTGCTGTTCCCGGGAGCCCGCTGTCCCGCCCTCAGCGTGGATACTTGTTCACCTTAAATAAGACCAATGCTCCGGCCCCACCCCGGGCAGCCTCGCTCAAGGGCCTCGGCCTGGCCTGTCCCTGGTCTGTCCTTGTGTGGCCGGACCACGGCGTGACCCGGCTCAGCTCGCATTGGGGACCCTGAGCTGGGA
>NW_005873368.1:20754-28290 GCF_000147115.1 Myotis lucifugus
AGGGCCTGGCGGAGTGATGCTGGGAGTTGTCTTAGCACGGCTCCTTCTCTCATTACTCGCTCTCATGGATATGCAAAGGAGATGTGAGGTCTATTGGGGGTGACTCGTAACTCCGGGGTTGATTTCTCACTCGCACTTTGTCTGACGTGCGAACCACGCAACCTTGTTTAGCAGTATCACGTTTTTAAAAGCCCTTACTTGGTCTTTTCTGTTCCTGTCGGATAAGAGAAGTTTCCTGCTCTAATACTGTTATATACCTGAATCTTCTTTAGTGAAGGACATGCGCGCCCCCTCTTAACGTCGATCTCGGAGGCGGAGTCAGAACCTCTAAGCGCTGTGAAGATTTCTTCAACAGAAATCTCATTCGAACACTAGTTGTGTCGGACTCAAGGGCTGAGCGTCAAAATAACAGGCAGATCGTGCAGTTTTCACAGTGAGTCACGGGAGGGGGCGGGGGGTGGGAGGGGGGACCCCGGGGGATGATCTGGGGACCCTGGGAGGGTGGCCACCAGGGCTGGGGCTAAGCCTTAGTGTGCATTCTGCCCCTGCCCACCTCGGACATGGAAGTGTTTGGGGGAGAAATGGACCCCAGACCGGGGTACCCTGATAAGTCTAAGGCAGGGCTTTCAACCCCAGCCCGACTAACATTTGGGGCCATCATTGTTTGTTGGGGGGCCCGTCCTGTGCATTGTAGGATGTTTAGCGGCACCCCCGGCCCCCGTCAGCTCCATGCCAGTAGCATCACCCCAGTTGTGACAACCAAACACGGGCCAAACATCCCTTGGGGGTAACTCCCCGCTCTGTTGAGAACCTCAGGTCTAGGGGCAAACCCCGCCCACCCCTTGCCCAATGAACTCTTAGGATGAGGAAAGGCTGCCCTGTGAATCCTCAGAATGTTCTTGTTGGCTTCACAGAGCAAAGGGGGAGCAGGCTCTTCCTCTCCCACCAGCAGCCATCCTGGGCCCCTGAGGACAATCGCACTTTTTGCCTTGGCTGCCGGGAAGCTCAGCGCTCCCTTCTGCCTGCCCGCCAGACTTCCCACGGTGCACGTGGCGTTGGGACCTCACCTGGCTTCCCCTTATCTCTCCAGATGCCATTTTCCCATTTGATAATTTCCTTCCCGCCCCTTCATTTTACGTCATCTCTCAGTAATGAGAGACGGTATCGTTCCCGCGTGTTGCGATTTGACACGAGTTACCTAACGTCTCTGCCCTTGAGCGTCCGCATCGGTAACACGGCGGCGATAACCACAGAGCCAACCTCACCTTCAGGGTCACGTGAGTGAATAAAGGCTTGGCACACAGTTCGCACTCAATAAACGGTATTCTTTTTATTATACGGTTCACGTGAGCCCGCTTAAATCCTTTGAAGAATACATGAACATCCCGTCGTCACCACCGTGGCCCTCCAGGGGGCCCGCTCTCCAGACCTGAGCCCACCCCAGCGAGGTCTCAGGCCTGGCCAGCCTCCCGCCCCCCCTAACGGGACAGGAGGCTCCAGCGTGCGCCGTGAGAGTCCCGCTCCTGGTCCGTCCGCTGCGCGTGGCCCACCCACCTTGGCTGTCCAGGCCGATGTCCATGACCCCGTGCTTGACCTTCATGTGCCGGCTCAGGTTGCCCTTGAGGTTGAACTTGCTGGAGCAGTAGGGGCACTTGAAGGGCTTGCTGCCCGCGTGCAGGTGCATGTGGCCCAGCAGGTTGTACATGCGGTTGAAGGACTTCCCGCACACCTGGAACACACCACGGGCGCCGTCAGCCCACAGGGGGTCCGCCCTCCAGAACCCAGCCCCCGCCCACCTCCCTGGCCGGGCTGCGGTCCCACCTGCTACGGCCAG
This sequence comes from Myotis lucifugus, assembly GCF_000147115.1. NCBI lineage: Eukaryota > Metazoa > Chordata > Mammalia > Chiroptera > Vespertilionidae > Myotis > Myotis lucifugus. The sequence continues at coordinate 22,589 of NW_005873368.1, forward strand.
CGCCCGTTTCATTCTTTCCTATGGGACCCCTGAGAGGCAGAGAGCTGAGCCTCCTCCACCGGTCACTGTTCCTGGTTCGAAACCCAGGGTTCAGATCTCCTGCTGCACCAAGTCCCTGGCCTGGGCTCTCTCCCAGTGGCTGCACCTTGACCTTCATACCCCCCGCCCCCTCAACTCCCCAACTCTCAGGAAACACAGCTTCAGCAACTTGTAAGATCCGAACCGCACCACCCACTCCCATCTCCCCAAAGCCCGGGCAGTTTCGCCCACCCAGCGCCGACTGTATGCATTGCATACAGACGTGCCCGCCCTTGGCCAGGCCACCGCTGGGTGGGCTTGCGCTGCCGCAGTCCTGCCGACTCCGGGCCGCCCAGGGGACAGGCCCGTCTTGGGGCCTGCGGGCCGGGTACCTTGCATTTGAATGGCTTCACCGGCGAGTGTACAATCATGTGGGTCTTGAGGGTCTGCTTCTGCACGAAGGTCTTGAAGCAGATGTGGCACTGGTAGGGCCGGACGCTGGTGTGGATCAGCATGTGCCGCTTCATGTTCGCCTGCAGCGTGAACTCCCGGCCACACACCTCGCACTTGAACTCCTTCACACCCTGGGGGGGCAGGGGGGGGTGGGGAGAGGTAATGGTCAGGGCCACACGATGGGCACAGCCTCTGAGTGGACCCGAGAGGGTCAGAGCGCCTGTACAGCTTCTGGGGAATGACTTCCTGGGGGTGTTCCAAACAGAAGCCCCTTGTTTAGAATGCCAAGCAGGGCCACTGCCTCCAGGAAGCCTTCCGGTGTTAACTAGGCAGAGACTGGCTGGGCCGTATTTATTTTTTATTAGTCCTCACCTGAGGATTTTTTTAAAACATATTTTTATTGATTTCAGAATATATTTTTATTGATTTCAGAGAGGAAGGGAGAGGGAGGGAGAGAGAGAGAACATCAATGATGAGAGAGAATCATTGATCGGCTGCCTCCTGCACGCCCCACACTGGGGATCGAGCCCGAAACCTGAGCATGTGCCCCGACCAGGCATTGAACCGTGACCTCCTGGTCCATAGGTCGACGCTCAACCACAGCCATGCTGGCTGGCCAGCCCCTAGGACATTTTTCAATTGATTTTTAGAGAAAGTGCAATGCAGGGGGAGAGACAGAGAGGAACATCGATGAGAGAGAGACACATCGATTGGTTGCCTCCTGTATGCGCCCCGATCAGGGCCGGGGATCGAGCCTGCAACCGAGGCATGTGCCCTTGACCGGAATCAAACCCGGGATCCTTCAGTCCACTGGCTGACGCTCTATCCACTGAGCCAAACCAGCTAGGGCTGCCTGGGCCTTATTGTTCCTACCTACACACCTGCTGTCTCCTGCTCTCCAGGCAAATGCTTTAGTCCATTCATGGATTTGTTGATTCATTCAGCAGCCATTTACCAGGCACCTCCTACAAACCAGCATCACACCAGGCACCCGGGGCCTTTGGCCAAGACACAGCCGTAGCCTGGTGGCCGTGGTCTCTTTCCTCAGATCCAGGATGTGTACATGGGTTTTTCTCCTAAGTCAGTGGTCGGCAGACTCATTAGTCAACAGAGCCAAATATCAACAGTACAACGACTGAAATCTCTTTTGAGAGCCAAATTTTTTAAACTGAAACTATACAGGTAGGTACATTGTTATTCACTTCATTAGGGTCCTCCTAAGCTGGCCTTTGCTAAAAACGTCCTCAATCTGATGGAGGTACGTTCGCTGAGTTCGACCCCTTCCAACTCTCCCATCCACAGGCGTCTTGTATACTTGTTTCGTCTGTCTCCTTTCGTTCATCCTCTCTGTATGTCCAAACCATCTCCACATACCTCTCTCCCATCCTCGACACTACATCTTCTTTCACTCCACAGCGTTCCCTAAAATTAACTTAATACGTTTTTTTTTTTAAATTTTTTTTTTAAGTTTTAAGTCAACTTCACACTGTACGTGCGCGCCCGCACATGGTATTCTGTGCAAGAGCCACACTCAAGGGGCCAAAGAGCCGCATGTGGCTCGCGAGCCGCGGTTTGCCGACCACTGTCCTAAGTGCATCCCTCTCAGTGGTCTTTTCAGACCACTTCACAGACCCCTTTGAGAATATGATTACAGGTACGGCCGCCTCAGGAAAAGCGACACTCGGGGTCTGTGTAGAATTTAGACCAGCCGTGGGCAAACTACGGCCCACGGGCGGAATCCGGCCGCGTTTTGAAATGAGTAAAACTAAAAAAAAAAAGGAAAAAAGGGACTGGTACCCCTTTTTATGTAATGAATGTTTTACTTTTGAATTTTATATTAAGTTTCACAAAAAACCCTCCCTCCCATGCTTTTTTTTCCCGGCCCCTCCGGCCCCAGTTTAAAAAACCATTGTGGCCCTCGAGTCAAAAAGTTTGCCCACCCTGGCTAGACCCTTCAAACTCTGCTGACTCCGAGAGAGAGTGTTACAACATATAATTCTTGCTGAATGAACAGCCGCTCAGGCCGCTTCCTGGAGATTCCCATTCGGTGGGAGTTTTAGTCTCAACAGGTGCCCAATGCAACGCCTGTCCCTGATGGGGTTTGGGACAGTCAGCGCCAGAGACAAAGGCTCCAGGGAAACGCTCTGGTTTGGGTTGTCACCTTGCTTTGCCAGGGTCTGGAGGTGGCCCCAGAGCAGAACAGGGTGCTGAGGGCACAGGGGGTCCACTTCGGTGTCTAGGGCAGCGGTTCTCAACCTGTGGGTCGCGACCCCTTTGGCGGTTGAATGACCCTTTCACAGGGGTCGCCTAAGACCATCCTGCCTATCAGATATTGACATGACGATTCATCACAACAGCAACATTACAGTTATGAAGTAGCCACGAAAATAATTTTATGGTTGGGTCCCAACATGAGGAACTGTATTTAAAGGGCCAGAAGGTTGAGAACCACTGGTCTAGGGAAAATGTTAGGACAAAACTCGGGGGCCAGTCTCTTGGCTAGAACCCCAGTGGGACAGACACGTTGGTGTGGTCACAGCTGCGGTCCCAACCGCTGCTCCGCACAAAGTTTCCTACCATAATGTAACGGTTCCTGTGTATTTCTCTTAGCAGGCAGGGCCGTGTCTCACGTCTGATAGGCTCGCCGGAGACTCAGAAGATGTGTATGGCCACCAGGGGGCCCTGCCCTTTGGGAACTCGGTCTGCAAGTGCTGTACACATCCAGGCCGATGAGAGGCACGTCTCCAATCGGATTCACTTTGATTTTTGCTCTCAGCTTTTCTTCGCTGAGATCCAGCCGGCCCTAGATGGTTTATCTCAATGGATAGAGCATCGGCCTGCGGACTGAAGGGTCCCGGGTTCGATTCCCCGTCAAGGACACCTGCCCAGGTTGTGGGCTCGATCCCCAGTGGGGGGGGGGGGGCGTGCAGGAGGCAGCCGATCCATGATTCTCATCATTGATGTTTCTATTATTTATCTCTTAACACTCTGCAGACAGGTGGGACTTTTAGGAGAAGAGAAAGATGGCAACTCTCTCGCCCATGAACTTGCCCCTCTTCACTCCCACCCCCCGCAGACACTCATAACCAGTCATCTGGTTTTTACTTGGGGGCACATTCCCCGTTACGGCTGAGCCTCGATTCAGCTGCAGAATCCTTAACATTATGCTCTTGGCAGCTACACCAGCCGACGGTGGGGGCACCTGCATTGAAACCTACAAGTCATTTTTGCTCTGTTGGACAAGCTTCCCAGGGCTGGGGGGGCGCAGGGGTGGGGAGGCGCGGGGAGGGAGCTGGGCTCCTGGCCTGGCAGGCTGTTGCTCCTCCCTCACTGCCATGTCCACTGTGAGAACTTCAAGGCCACCATTATGAGGAGAGGTAGCTCTATGCACAGCAGCTTCAATGTATGCAGTTGGCTGATTTGGGGTGGAGACCACAGGCCGGCCCTAGATGGTGTGGCTCAGTGGATGGAGCATCGGCCTGCGGACTGAAGGGTCCCGGGTTCGATTCCCCGTCAAGGGCACATGCCTAGGTTGTGGGCTCGATCCCCAGTGGGGGGGCGCGCAGGAGGCAGCCGATCCACGATTCTCATCATTGATGTTTCTATCTCTCCCTCTCCCTTCCTCTCTCTATGAAATCAATAAAAATACATAAATAAAATTTTCTCAAACATAAGTCAGGTTTTACTATTTAAAAGACAATTAAATTCTGCCCTGGCTGATGTGGTTCAATGGTTAGAGTGTCATCCCATGCACCGAAGGGTCTCGTGTTGGATTCCTGGTCAGGGCTCCGAGGCAGGCTGCGGGTTCAATCCCGCCTTTGGGGCACATGCAGGAGGCAACCAACAGATGTTTCTCTCTCCCTTCCTCTCTCTCTCGAATCAATGAAAAACAACCCCAAACTATATTCTTGGGTGAGGATTTTTTTTTTTAAAGGCAACTAATTTAAATTATGTATACTAGTATTTTCCTGAATATGTAACTATAAAACTAAGGTTCCAGCTGGTGTGTGGGTCAGTGGACAGAGCGAAGGCCTGTGGACTGAAGGGTCCCGGGTTTGACCCCATCAAGGGCACATACCCAGGTTGTGGGCTCGATCCCCAGTAGGGGGTGTGCAGGAGGCAGCCAGCTCTCTCTTCTCTCTCATCATTGATGTTTCTATCTCTCCCTCCCTCTCCCTTCCTCTCTGAAATCAATAGAAATATATATTAAAAATAAGTAAGAACTGTTCATCTGTGAACCAACTCTATTACGGCCTCAGGGAAGCCCTGGGTGAGGGCCAGGAGAGGGCGGAGCCAGGGGGGGAGGCGAAGGGAGACGCGGGGAGGCGGGGCGGCGTACCTTGTGGGTGAGCGAGTGCTGCTTGAGGTGGTGGACCTGGCTGAACTCCATGCCGCACTCGGTGCACACGAAGGGCCGCACGTTCTGGTGCTTGAGCATGTGGTTCTGCAGCTGGCTGCGGTAGTGGAAGGACTTGTCGCACTCGAGGCACTGGTAGAGGGTGGGGCCCTGGTGGGAGGCCAGGTGGCGCTTGAGCTGCGTCAGCGTGGAGAAGTCCAGGCCGCACTCGACGCACACGTGGCAGCGGCCGCTCTCGTGCTTGACCTCGTGGGCCTTGAGCTCGCTGGGGTAGGCGAAGCCGCGGCCGCAGAAGTGGCAGCTGTAGGGCTTGACCTCGGAGTGCAGCAGCATGTGGCGCTTGAGGTGGCTGGTCTGCGTGAAGGCCTTGTGGCACACCTGGCACTTGTGCGGCCGCGTGCCCTGGTGCGTGAGCAGGTGCGTCTGCAGGTGGCTGGGCTGCTTGAAGAGCTTGCTGCAGTGCGGGCAGGAGTGCGGCTTGATGCCGTTGTGGCCCAGGATGTGCGTCACCAGGTTGTACTTGGACGTGTAGGACTTCTCGCACATGCGGCACTGCCAGCGCTTCTGCCGGTCGCCCGCCTCCACCAGGTACGAGTCGTCGATCTGCACGTTGATGTCCAGCCGGTCCAGCTGCGCCTTCTTGTGCCGCTCGGCCGTGGAGCCGGCCGCGTCCGCCTGGTCCAGCTCGCCCGCCTCCTGCCACGCGAAGCCCTCCGGCTTCAGGGGCTCCGGGGACCACACGGCGGGCGCCTCGGGGTCGCTCAGCGGGGCCAGGTGCGGCGGCGGCGGCGGCTCGAAGCCGCACTCGGCGGGCAAGGCCTCGGGCCCCGGCAGCGCCAGGCTGGGCTCCGGGAAGACCTCCCGGGCGGATCGG
>NW_005873369.1:0-25138 GCF_000147115.1 Myotis lucifugus
CTAAAGACTACCCTAAGCTTCCAGTGTTACCGGTAGAGAGTTTCTTGGTGTTTAATATCCACATTTTCTAAAGGAGGGGAACCCTCTCAAGTGGACACATTCCAGTTGATTATAGGAGGAAAAAGACATGTACATCCCCCCCCCCCCCCCACTCAATGCATTTGCAAACAAAACCGTGTGCAGGAAAAGTTTCATTCCAGATGCAATTGGTACCAGATCCACTTCCAGCCCAAACCTTCTGAAAAGTGGAACTGTTGGCAACAAAAGGGGTGCAGCTCAGGAGTGGGCCGAGGAGGACATGGCTAGTGCCCAGACGCCCATGCTGCCCCGTGTACACCTTTACCTGCCCTTGGGCGTTGGCCTTGAACCTGCGTCCTGCCGACTTTCCCATTTAGCCCTTGTTTTTGCCTGGAGTTACGGAGTTCAAAACCATGTTGGGAAAGTATTGGAGAACACTGTAGAGAAGCAGCAAAGTGAGAGAGAAAAATGACTACATAGAAGAGGAGAGAGTCATATGCATAGGAAACACCATTTGCTAATATCATTTGGTCATCACCAGTCATGTTTTGAGCATTTGCCATCGTAGTATGATGGTTTATGTGGAGGGATTTACTATGTTTAGTTACAGTTTAAGAAATTGCTTGGTGGGAGAGGGGGGTAAGGTTGGTTGGTTTGTGACGTATTCAAGTTTTTCTTTAAAAAAAATAACACAGGCTCCAGGTTTCCCTGAAGAAATCTGATTTTTCAGAAAGGGATTACTGCTAGCAAGTGAGATATTTCCATATTCATTTATCTAATTGGCACAGTAAGTTGGGTACTCGTGTTCCCATTATACAGGTGAGGAAACCGAGGCACAGGCAAGGTGAAACCATTGCTCAAGGTCATTCAGCCAGTAAGTGGCAGAATCATATTCCAACGTAAGCAACCGGCTCCAGAGTCTGTCTGTTCTAGTGTGGCCGGACTGTTTGCACTTTCACACTTAGCAAGGATGTCCTGAGAACAGACAATGGAAATTTCTGGCAAGCCCTGGGATTCATAAATTAGAAAGAAAAAAAATCCTGGCCCTCACAATGAACTAAAATAATTGACAGGATGCAAATAGAATGGGCACCGAATGACGGAAATAACAGATGTCACCCATATACATACTTGTATGAGGATTTGTACGGACACACCTGTGCCAGTCACCAGCTTACTGCCTCTCAGCTCCACGTGCATCCTTTTTGGCTGCTCCGTGAAAGCACAGTGGGCTCCTTTAAATATTTTCCCTCTGCCCGGCCCCGCCGGATGTTCAGCTTTGTCAGCAGAGGGCACTGTAGTGACTCTAGTATAAGAAGAAGGAGCCTGCTTGCTGGTCACAGTGTGGTTCTTTCTGTCTGCAGACTCCTGTTGGGCACAGGTGGCTTCCCCCGCATCTGACTCCTGCAGCGCCCGGGGGTCCCCAGCGTCCAGGGGCCAGCAGCTTCTCCAGGCCACCCCCTTGGGCAGTTTCATCGCAGAATGCCTCGGGGACACCTGCGGGCGAACTCCGTTCTCCGGCACCTGAAAAGGTATGAAATTTGTCAGACGTGCGCTCTGCTAACGGCAGGCGCTCATTATCCTACGAGTTACCTGTTTTTGTAACTACCTGTGGTCTAGCGCTTCTTTTACATTCCATGTCTTACTAACTGTGGTCATAGGGAGGGAGAAATCTAGAAGAGAAGCTTAATTTGTACTGTTTCAGCCCGTCTGCGCATGTAAAAAACAATACTGTTGCTTCGCTCTCACCCAACCGACGCTAATGAGGAAAACGTGGAAGTCTTGAAATCCATGCTGGCAGGTGGAGCTGAGCGAAACTCCTTCAGGTTTTTCACTTAACTCTGAGCTCTAACAAGTCCTAGGACATCGGCCCCAGGAGTGGTGGAAACGGAGCTTTAGTTTTTGCACCTGTTCTAACCTCGGAGCCTTTTACTCACATGCGTAGTTTGTTTATGAACTGTAGGTAGATCTTACTTAAAAGTTTGGTTTAATAAACATTTAGCCTCCCCTTTACTCCCCCCGCCCGCTCACCAAAATAAGACACAGACCTGCTCTCTCCAACAAGATCTGGACTTGGGTTGCGCGTGTGTTTGGCGGGGTTCGAGGGGGTGGCCTCTTGGTTGTGGTATGATGAAGACCCAGGCAGTGGCCTCATTACTCCTAACCAGACGGAGGCGATAAGGTTTGATTGCCTCTTTATTTTTTAAATATATTTTTATTAATTTTAGAGAGGAAGGGAGAGGAAGAGAGAGATAGAAACATCAATGATGAGAGGGAATCATTGATTGGCTGCCTCCTGCACGCCCCCCACTGGGGACCAAGCCCACAACCTAGGCATGTGCCCTTGACCGGAATCGAACCCGGGACCCTTCAGTCTGCAGGCCGACGCTCTATCCACTAAGCCCATGGTCGGCAAACTGCGGCTCACGAGCCACATGCGGCTCTTTGGCCCCTTGGGTGTGGCTCTTCCTAAGCCTTAGGAGTACCCTAATGAAGTTAATAACAATGTACCTACCTATATAGTTTAAGTTTAAAAAATTTGGCTCTCAAAAGAAATTTCAATCGTTGTACTGTTGATATTTGGCTCTGTTGACTAATGAGTTTGCCGACCACTGCACTAAGCCAAACCAGCCAGGGCTGATTGCCTCTTTAGAAGTATCCCCGTAAGTAAGGACAGGGCAGATTACATCATCTGGTTGGTGTTAAACAACGGAGCAGGTGAATTATGGCAAGACAAATAGGCTTTATTTCATTTGAACAGGTTACTCCTGGTCTCAGAGCCTGTGTTAGTGAGACGGGTCTCCCATGCAACAAGGAGGCAAACTTCACCTGCATAAAACCTTTCCATTAAAACTCACCTCAAGCCCTAGATGGTTTGGCTCAGTGGATAGAGTGTCAGCCTGTGGACTCCAGGGTCCCAGGTTCGATTCCGGTCAAGGGCATGTACCTTGGTTGCGGGCACATCCCCAGTAGGGAGTGTGCAGGAGGCAGCTGATCGATGTTTCTCTCTCATCGATGTTTCTGACTCTCTATCCCTCTCCCTTCCTCTCTGTAAAAAAACAATAAAATATATTTTAAAAACTCACCTGGAAATGGGAGTTAGCCATCTCCTAGGTGGTATTCGTCAGTAATGACAAGGTTTGCCCAGGCTTTCTGAATGATCAAGAAAACAGAAAAGCAGGCTACCTCGATCCTTCCGGGCCTTCAGATTCTCATTTCTGTTAGTCGCAAGTGTCCCCCAAATTGTATCCAGGGGACCCACTTCCCTTCCCACTGTGATGGTTGAACTCATCCTATTAAAATTTCGATTTTCCAGTTTCTTGGCCTCCACTATTGAGGTCAGCTGCTCGGGCTGTGGTGATGTCATGATGAGATTTTTCCCTCTAAACTTAGGATTCCTCCCTGGGTTTTCCTTGTGAAGTGAATCAGGGAAAGGTGACAGGCCTCCAGTCATCCTCCCCCCCCCACCCCCCCGGAAAAATGGGGGGAGCCTTGGAAGGGGTTGGTGTGCCCTGATTGTCACCTTAAGAGGAAACACAAGCAACGTCCTTTGGGTCACGGACAGTGTCAAGGTCAACCTTAGTAATAAAAAGTGCTGAGTTAGAAATTACAAAGATAGCCCGGCTGGTGTTGCTCAGTGGCTGAAAGTTGGCCTATGAACCAGGAGGTCACGGTTCGATTCCAGGTCAGGGCACATGCCCAGGTTGCAGGCTGGACCCCAAGTGTGGGGCGTGCAGGAGGCAGCCGATCCACGATTCTCTCTCGTCATTGATGGTTCTATCTCTCTCCATCTCCCTTCCTCTCTGAAATCAATAAAAATATATTTTTTTTAAAAAGAAATTTCAGGGATAAGCAATAAGTAACAAGCAAAGCAGGTCTGTTGAATCTGAGCAAGAACGCAGCTGACGGAAATCAGGTGGGGAATAGCAGGGGCCTTGCTGTGCTGGCTCCTCCCCAGGCCTTGAGCAGGGGCAGACACAGTGAAAAGGGTCATAAAAAAGGGCACAGGGCAAGACTCTCAATACCTCTCTTGTCTTCCTCTCCTGACACCTCTTGCATCTCTCAGCGTCTCTCCATCTGGAGGCCTCTTTCTTGGTCCAAACCTTCCTTATCCCTCCAGTGGAGAACTTCTTGCAAAGCCCCGCCCCCCTCCCAGTCGGTCTCTGCACGTACTGAGCGGATGGAGTGATTTTTTTCCAAATACAAGTCAGATCCCACGGACTAATCGTTCCCGGCGTGGCCTGCAAGGCCCTGTAATGGCCTGGTGGCCCAGTGGTTCTCAATCCCAGTGAGTTTGTTCCCCACGGAGCCATTAGGCGGGACAGGGGTGACAATGTCTCACATAAATGCCCAGTTCCAAGGGGGACAGTTACCGGATTCCAGTGTTCCCATAGTTTTGATGTCATTAAAGGAGGGCACCCTACTGTCATTGAACCCGTGAACATGAGAAAGTGTATCAACCCCACAAGTCACATGTGCCTTCTCATGGATGTGATGTGATAAAGCCATAGTTGATAGTTTACTGTGTAATCGGAACTTAGTTTTTTATAAAATAATAAAAGCCCAGATTTGGAAGAAAAAAAAAATTTTTTTCCTGCTGACATTGGAATAACAGGAACTTAAAATGGGAGAAAATTATGCTCCTGAAACTCAATCTGAATAACAAGAAGTAGATAAAATGCTTTTGGCTTCGTTAACATCGTTGCATGGTGACTAGAGCTGTTATTAAAGAGAGAATTATGTATAGGAAATTTTTAGCACAAAATAAAATTTCTAGGCATTGGAAAAGCTATGCGTTCAGCCATCTTCGCTAAAATAGAGATCTTAAGAAGTGAAAATAAAATTGGGAAAACCATTTTAACATTGAAACGGGAAGCCCCTAATCCCATGAAAATATCCCCATCTTGCCTCCTTCATGGTGATGTTGCATTTCCTGTGTGGCGATCTTGTTGTTGTTTTTTTAAAAATATATTTTATTGACTTTATTTTTTTTTTTTTTACAGAGAGAGGAAGGGAGAGGGATAGAGAGTTAGAAACATCAATGAGAGAGAAACATCGATCAGCTGCCTCCTGCACACTCCCTACTGGGGATGTGCCTGCAACCAGGGTGCATGCCCTTGACTGGAATCGAACCTGGGACCCTTCATTCCGCAGGCTGACGCTCTGTCCACTGAGCCAAACCGGTTAGGGCTCTTGTTGTTTTAATGTGCGGACATACAGGCCTATTTCCATGGCCAAGTTCAAGTACGAATGGCATGAAGTCGAAGGGAGTGGCCCTTTCCAAGTTCACTGGGACTCAATGAAACGCATAGCCACATCTGAAATGTGCACGCGTACTGTCCCCCGCTTTCGCCCCCCACACTCCTCCCCACCCCGTCACCCCTCCATGGTCAGCTCTGCTTCCCAAGTAGCTCCTTTCTCCCTCTCCCAGGGAATGCCACCCGGCCTCCCTCTCCTGGCGCTTTATTTGCATGCGCTGGCCTTTTTATTGCAAATAGGGCTCTAAATCTTACTTTGGAAATGGATATTGCCCAGTGTGCGAGCGCACGCGCGAGCCAGGCCATCAATAACGTTAGTTATGAAAACCTGATCATAAGTGTTTTTAGTCCATTAGCCATTTCCCTTTATTTATGTCCCCTCTCAGGCAGGATTCGAGGCCAATATTCCAAAGATGGGGTTTGGATGGAGAGCAGCACAAGAGGGTATAAAACACTGTCACGTTCTTTCAGGCTGGGAAATACTTCTTCCTTATGTTATTTCTTCACACGGTTCCCAACAGTCCAGTAACCCCTAGGCCAGTGATGGCGAACCTATGACACGCATGTCAGAGGTGACACGTGAACTCATTTTTTGGGTTGATTTTTCTTTGTTAAATGGCATTTAAATATATAAAATAAATATCAAAAATATAAGTCTTTGTTTTACTATGGTTGCAAATATCAAAAAATTTCTATATGTGACACGGCACCAGAGGTAAGTTAGGGTTTTTCAAAATGCTGACACGCCGAGCTCAAAAGGTTCGCCATCACTGCTCTAGGGCAAGCATGTCAAACTCAAAGGCTGACACGGGCCAAATAAGCAAGGTTTAAGTGTATGTGGACCGCAAAAAAACAAACGCTTCCATTTTCATAGAAACGTAGGTTTATTTCTTTTTTTTTATTGCTTAAAGTATTACAAAGAGTATTACATATGTCTCCTTTTTTATTTCCCCCCCTCCTTGACGTAGGTTTATTTTGATAGAGACATGCAGAATATAAAGGGCTAAAATAAATGAGTCATGGTTAACATAAAATCATAGAGCATTTTAATAAAAATTAATATTTTTTTCTTGAACATTAACTTACCAGACACTGAATAACTGCACAAATTAATAAGTGTGACGCAAATAAACCTATTTTTCTTGTTCTCTGAAAGTGAAATATTTCCTGTTGCGCACACCAAGTCAGTCCAAGACTAATGACGTGGCCATTGGCTGCTAAAATATTCGCTGCTGGTATTAGTGGGGAGAAATGGTGCGCCTGTGTGTAAGGCGCGTGCGTAAGGCGTGTGAGGGAAATGACTGAAACCCGATTATAGTAACCAGTCATTCGCGGATGTTGTAGTTCGTTATTAATAATTATGTATAACAGGATATTGTAAACATTAAGTTACAAAATTTTTATTAAAACGTTTCCGATATACCGTTATATTGGCCGGGCCGCAAAAATATTTGTTGTGGGCCGCATGTGGCCCGCGGGCCGTGAGTTTCACATGCTTGTTGTAGGGGAATGACAGCAGAATGAGGAATTGGGCTGAGGATAGACAGTATTTAATATCTATCTATTTATCTATCATCTATCTGTCTATCTATCTATTACCTACCTATCGTAATATCTATGTATCAATTATCTACATATGTATGTATGTATCTTTCTACCTATATCTTTTATCTAGCGATCTACCTGTTATCTACCTATCTATTATGTCTCTATGTATCTAGCTATTATCTATTATGTATGCATGTATATATATCTATCACCTCTTTCTCTTTTCTATTACTGCATTCATTACTTTTAACGAACATTACCACATTTCAAAAAAACTTATGACGCCCTCAATAAATGTCCCTGTAGGCAATTGCGAGATATTTCGCTCCATTTCAGCCTCGAACAGACATCCAGCTGGTGATTGGTTCATAGAATCCGTTGCTCTTGCCGCTGCTTTGTCTCTCAAAGAGCCTGCAGCCTGGGCAGTTGACCCTTCAAAGAATGTGTCCCATGCCTTTCCTGGCTCAGTGGCTGTCAACTGTTGAGGCTGCCGGTGTGGGGGTACCAAGATAATGTACCCTCAAAGCCCTAGCGGGTCCTGCCCCAGCGGGGAGTGTGTGGGAATGTCAGCCCAGGGCTTGTCTCTCGGGTGACACACCCGTGTGGTGGTTCTTGGGTGACCGTGGGCAGCAGGGCCGTGGGCACCATTCCCCGAGCTTTGCCCAGTGAGCCAGGAGAGAAAACAAGCCTGGTGAGAAAAAGGGTGCTTTGAATAACCTGTCTTTTCTGTCACATTAAACCCCATCATAACAGAAACGCAAAAGAGAACGCATGTTCTCCACTAGGTGAATAAGCATTTGGGGTTTTTTTAAGAAAAGAATCAAATGTTTGGGCCAATGTCCAAAAACAGTCAGCGATGTTGTAACTCGGCGTTGGGCTGGTTGCCTCATTTGAGCTGCGGGCATATCCTAGTGAGTGTCCGACGCATTTGCATTCATTCCCATTAATGAAAATGCAGATACGGTGTTTTAAATCCTCGCCGTGTGGACTCAAACGAAAGCCAACACAACCAACACAGGCTCCTTGAGTCACCTCATCCTTCTCGGTGGAATCGCTCCTAATTGAATGTTAAGATCAAAGTTGAAGTTTATAAGAAAGAAAAACAAGTTCAGATAAATAGTTATCATCTGACATCCTTATGAAAATTCATGACCTGCGGTTCTATCGGGGACCTTAGAAGAATTCTAATGTGAAGTGTGCGGAGCTATTAAATGGCTAGTCCGCGCCAGTCTCTTGATAAGAAGTGAGTTAAATAATTGTCCTGTTCAACTTGTGCTTGTTAACCTTTAAGGTCAACTAGTTTGAACATACGTTTAATGAAATTCTGGAGCCAGAATTTATGATACTGCTGCTGAATGTTAAATTGGACAATTTACATAAGCAGGACATTAACCTTCTGAGCACTAAATAGCATTTTAGCACTTTGCCGCTGGGGACAATAAGGGACATGTTCTATATATTTGTGATTAGCTTGCCTGGAAACTCTCCTGATGACCAATTGGCCTACCAAGTTTAGCAGCATAATTAAATGAATGGACTCAGCCTAAGTAAATTATCAGTGCTGTGTATAGTATATCATTACGGCGTGGAGGAAAAGGAAGATATGAATAATTTAATAATACATGACTAATTTATCAATGCTAAGTGACTTCGAGGAGGCTCTCTGTAGTAGTTCATTGTTTTAAAGCTGAGATTTGATTTGCTGCTTTGGGGATTAAAATGGAACCGATTTCATTTCTTTACCAGAAATAGATAGAAGCTGTTGGTTTTCTTTTCTTGAGGTGAGAGGCGTGGTGCGTTTTGCTTTGGCGATAGGACCAAATACCTACTACGGTGCACTGATGAACACGTAAATTGGTCATTTGTCACAATCTAAATGCATGAGGCCCCTACCACTTGGGAGCCTTCCCGAGGGGAGGGTGTGACCCCGTGTTGCTCATCAGCCCAGCTTAGGACACGGTAACAATGGTCATTAGGGTTTGGAAGGGCCAGGCACCAAGGAGGGCAATTGGCACTTCACCTAAAAACATTCCTAGTGATTATGGATGCCCAGTTCACTGCAGGTGGCATTCTGTAAGCTCAGCTAACATCCGGGTGCATTGAACTTCCACGGCTGACTACCCATTTGGGGAAATAGTAGGACACCCTAAAGTCAGCCGGGGCCCCTGCCTCTTAGACGTCTAAAGTGAACCTGGGCGCCGTAACCGGTTTGGCTCAGTGGATAGAGCATCGGCCTGCAGACTGAAAGGTCCCAGGTTCGATTCCAGTCAAGGGCATGTACCTTGGTTGCGGGCACATCCCCAGGAGGAGGTGTGCAGGAGGCAGCTGATCGATGTTTCTCTCTCATTGATGTTTCTAACTCTCTATCTCTCTCCCTTCCTCTCTGTAAAAAATCAATAAAATATATTTAAAAAAATAAAGTGAACCTGGGCCCTAGCCGGGTTTTCTCAGTGTCGGCCTATGGACTGATTGGTACCGGGTTCGATTCTGGTCAAGGGCACGTACCAAGGTTGCAGGCTCCTCCCCAGCTTGGGCCCTGGTCAGGCACGTGCAGGAGGCAACCAATCTATGTGTGTCTCTCACGTCGATGTTTCTGTCTTTCCCTCTCTCTTCCATCCTCTCTAAAAATCAATGGAAAAATATCCTTGGGTGAGGATTAAAAAATAAAAAGAAATAAATAAAATACAGTGAACCTGGCCCAGATCCCAACCTGTATAGGTGATGGTCCGAGACTCTTTCCTTTCTTCCTGAAATGCCCTAGGTTTTGACTTTCTTGTGCTTCTCTCTCTCAATCTCTCTCTCATTCTCCTTGTCTCTTTTGTCTTGAGAGAACCTATAGATACTGACTTAGCCTTTTTACTGGCTTTCCCTGAATCTCTAATCAACTCCCCCCAAGCTTAACTACTTCTTATTATTATTAGGCAGCCACTTGGTGCTATAAGACCTCCTAGAGCTTTCTATTGGGACAATGCTCTTTCTCCCAGAACTGACTTGAAACTTGATGGATGCCTGTGTTGACAATGTGGCTCAGTGGTTTTCTCACCTTTGTCACCACTCGGGTAACATGCCTTGAGCTGGCTCAGCGGAAGCTGTTCAAGCTGTTTCTTTCTCTTCCTCGCCTGTCTCCCAGAGGCCTCCGGCACATCGCTGTGTCTTCTGGAAATGCGAAATCGCTAGAACAGCAGCCACGTAGAAATGAAATGAGAGAGGCACCTGGCTTCTGAGAAGCTCGATAAAGCTTATTCCTGCATTCAAAGCTGAATAGACGTGGTTTATGGGTTAGTGGACAGTTCGGATGAACTAAACCGACAGTCTCCTCTAATAAGTTTGATACTCAGCAGTTAAAGGTATCACTACTGGCTTGTGTCTTGTGTTCTCCTGATTCTTCTAAAATGCTCCCTTGTTTAAGGTAATTTCTGGCCAACAGATGTGATAAGATAGTATTTCCATTCTGGCTCCCCCCGTTTTTGTGGAACACCTTATCTTGAAAATCCTCCTATAAATTAGAGGCTAATGTGCAAATTGTCCCCTTGGGAGTTTGACCAGAAGACTGGGAGTTCAATCACTCGCTATGACGTGCACTGACCACCAGGGGGCAGCACGGAACAAAGGAAGGCCCCGATTGGCCCTGATGGCCGACCAGGCCTAGGGACCCTACCCATGCATGAATTTTGTGCACCGGGCCTCTAGTACATCTATAAGTTAAATTTTTTTAGAATGATTAGGTATAAAGAATAACTCTTGCCCTAACCTGTTTGGCTCAGTGGATAGAGCGTCAGCCTATGGACTGAAGGGTCCCAGGTTCGATTCCAGTCAAGGGCATGTACCTGGGTGCAGGCACATCCCCAGTAGGGGGTGTGCAGGAGGCAGCTGATCGATGTTTCTATCAATGTTTCTAACTCTCTATCCCTCTCCCTTTCTCTCTGTAAAAATCAATAAAGTATATTAAAACAAAAGGAATAACTCTTGAAACAGGCAGATCTTGTAAGTTGGAACCCAAGTAGTATCTATTTCAGAATCTCTAGCGCCCCCTACTGCTTACCACGTTCATCCGTGAGTTACTGAACCAGATAGGAGAAAAACATTCATTCAGAATATTTTTCGAAGGATGCAAATGATTGCATTGCCCTCTTCTTATGGGCTGGTATCATCTTCGCTAGGAATGCTTTTCAATAAGCATTTGCGCCTTAATAAGCAGATTTCCTTGTCTCTCCTTTTACTGCTCTTTCATGTTCCCTGTATTTTCTCCCTTTGGGGGCTTGGTATAAATTATTTCGTTGGGCAAGGATAACCTTACATTATTCCCAATCAACACCTGGCTGGAAACATATGCCGACAGATTTTTTTCATCGATAAGGACAAACTCAACTTGAAAAATGAAAGCGTTGGTGCAGCCACCAGAAAAGATTTGAAACATCCTGTCCATTTTATTGCAATCATCAGGCACTTTGCAAGGAACCCGCTTCCTGTTACCAGGAAGGAGAAGCAACGTCTCTGACATATTCCTCGCTCAGCCTCTTGTACAGAATTCCTTTCATGGCTTTGGGAAGTCAGTCACACACACAGGTTCCAGTTATTCTGTCCCTGCCTCGGGCTAAATAGCACCGGTGACAAAAAACCCTTTCAGGTTGTCAGGTGTTAACGTGAAACACCCCGAGACCCGCGGATTCGTCTTCATCTAGTTGACGAATGCTTTCCCCGTGTCGTTACATGTTGGTAAATGAAAGAAACCTCCCGGACAGAACTGTCAACGGTTTACTAAAAGGCTCCTCATTCGTGAGGTTGAGCCGTCACATGCGTGTAATTTAATCCTCTTGAATTATCACTCAAAAACGCCCAAGTGTTTGGTGTTCAGACACCGGACGGGAGGTTTGCTGGTGCC
The DNA here is from genome assembly GCF_000147115.1 of Myotis lucifugus. Classification (NCBI taxonomy): domain Eukaryota; kingdom Metazoa; phylum Chordata; class Mammalia; order Chiroptera; family Vespertilionidae; genus Myotis; species Myotis lucifugus. The sequence goes on from NW_005873369.1 coordinate 11,707, forward strand.
ATAGTCACGTTTCCAGCGGATGAGAGGGGAAATGAGCAAAACATATGCAAACCCCCTGTCTTCCCCCCTCAATACAGTGATCCTCATGTGAACTCCTGAACAGAATATTGCTTTCACTGTAGATCAAACGCATCCCCGTGGATCTTTATCTTTGAAAACCTAAGGAATAAAGGGTGAATGCGGACTGATGCCTCCCTTATTTCCTGGTTCACTAACGGAAGGAATCATTGCTGCAGAGGCTGGCCTGAGCGAGGGGTTCAGTTCTCAGAACCTACGTGTGGCATTTCTCTGATGTGAATAGAACTGCTTACCGAGGTATTATGATGTGTGAACGGCTGTAAGTGGCGTGGTGTTTGATAGATGGCAGAACGGCACATGAGATGAATTATTCTCCTTTAGTTGTATCTTCATTGCTGTTGTACACTGTTCTGAGGTGAGCCGTGTCAAGGGCAAGGCAAGAACTGATTATCAAAGACGATGTATTATATACAGGTGTACACTTGAAACTTGTATAATCTTATTAACCACTGTCACCCCAATGTAAAAAAAGGAAATGAACACAGACTGCAGGATGCCCAGGAGAAATGCCTTGTTAAGCTTTCCTGTCCGGAACACATTTGCAACTATTTCCTCGGTTATTCAGATAATTATGACCAGATGGTGAGTTTTTAACAGTTGTGACAGGCCAGGTTGATCAGCTTAACCCAGCGGTTCTCAACCTGTGGGTCGCGACCCCTTTGGCGGTCGAACGACCCTTTCACAGGGGTCACCTAAGACCATCCTGCATATCAGATATTTACATGACGATTCATAACAGTAGCAACATGACAGTGATGAAGTAGCAACGAAAATAATTTTATGGTTGGGTCACAACCTGAGGAACTGTATTTAAAGGGCCAGAAGGTTGAGAACCACTGGCTTAACCTATAGAAATTAGGGAGAGTCTCTTTAGTAGCTAAAGACGAATGGCCGCCTGGCTGGCATGGCTCAGTGGTTGAGCGTCAACCTATGTATGAATCAGGAGGTCATGGTTTGATTCCCGGTCAGGGAACATGCCTGTGATTTGGGCTCAATCCCCAATAGAGGGTGTGCAGGAGGCAGCCGATCAATGATTCTCTCTCATCATCAATGTTTCTCTCTCTCCCACTCCCTTCCTCTCTGAAATAAATAAAAATATATTAGCCCTAGCCAGTTTGGCTCAGTGGATAGAGCGTCGGCCTGTGGACTGAAGGGTCCCACGTTCGATTCCAGTCAAGGGCACATGCCCAGGTTGGGAGCTCAATCCCCAGTAGGGGGCGTGCAGGAGGCAACCAATCAATGATTCTCTCTCATCATTGATGTTTCTATCTTTCTCTCCCTCTCCCTTCCTCTCTGAAATCAATAAAATATAGATATTTTAATAAAAACATATGAAATATGAATGGCCAAAATATTATAGGTTGACCTAAAGAAATTAGCCTGACATCAAAGATACACTGTGAGGTATCCTATATAATAAAAGCCTAATATGCAAATTGACCGAATGGTGGAACAACCGGTCGCTATGACACGCATTGACCACCAGGGGGCAGACACACAACACAGGAGCTGCCCGCAGGCCCCAGGCCAGCCAAGGCGGGTGCTAGGGGGGGCCCCCCCGATTGCCCTGCCAGTCTCCCCACAGATTGACCCTGATTGCCGGCTAGGCCTAGGGACCCTACCCATACATGAATTTCGTGCACCGGGCCTCTAGTCTATCATAATTATAAATACTAAGCTAATCAACTTTCTAAGCTGTTGTTTAGTGTGTGCTCACATAGGCCACCCTGGTACTATGCATTTTACAGGGATTCGGTTTTGTTTGTTTGTTTGTTTTTTCATTTCTCTTAATAGTCCCAAGCATTTGACTCTGTTCTTCTGACCATTCCATGGTTAAGGAAGCTGCAGAGATGTAGCTGTTCAGGTCATCCGGCTCACAGTGGCAGAGTTGGAATCTGAACGCAGAGCCTCATGCAGCTAACAGCTCTGTGGCATTGTGGTATCAGGTATGAAGTCCCAGAATCAGGGCCCGATCCCAAGTTCTGGGCATTGTCACCCGTCACTGGGGTCGGGTCTCCGGAACAAGGTTGGCCACCAGGCCATGCCAGTCCTGTCGTTTGCACTTGGCGTCCTGGTTTGGGGGAAGCCAAGCTGTAGTGTTGTGTGTCTTCCCTGCTCTGTCATAGACATTGGCTGCGGTCCTATAAGGGGTGCAGGTCCTGGGATAAGGAAATGAGACCCTGTAGCTTGAAGGCCTGGCTAGCACCCCAGTGACAGGGCACTCGACCTTATCTGCTTGCTATGCTTTTCTGGGCGTGAGGGTTGTAAATTATATGGCTGCTTTTGTAGAACCTCTTACCGTCTTCCAACCTCCCTCCACTGACCTCTGTGTACCTGTCAGGCTTCCCCAAAGAGGCACTAAATTCTAAGTGGTGGGGAACTGGTCTGCGGAACATGTGGGTGGAAAGGTCCATGGAGTCTTCCGTTCCCATTCAGCCGGCAGCCAACTTTGAATACGAAGGGAACTGCCTGGGAGAAAAATCACTGAAAGAACACATATGTTCATACTCATTTTTTAAAATCCTCACCCACGGATATTTTTCCCATTGAATTTTCAGAGAGAGTGGAAGGGCAGGAGGGAGGCAAGGTGGAGGGAGGGAGAGTGGGAGGCAGGAAGAGAGAGAAACATTGAAGCATCTGAAATAGCACTGGCCTAAACATTCCTTGCCAAATATTTAATTTTATAACATGCTGCCCCATAGAAAGGATCTCGACATTTCAATGTGACTTTTCAATGATAGGAATGAAAACTGAGAAAAAAATTTCAGGCTTGCCTACAATCCAGTGAGTATTGGTTGAATACCTACTGTGTGTTCCACACTATTCTAGGTACTTGGCACAGAGCAGTGACTGAACCTTCCTCTGTCCTTAAAACGTATACGTCCAACATATTCATCTGAAACTGGAGGAATATGGAAGGAATAGTTACTAAATATTCTGTTTTGCGTTTTTTGACATAGCTAATTATTTGATGATTGGATTGCATATGAAAGAATTAACTTTGTAAGGAAAGAATGATGGATTATTTTTGTATTCTTTCCAAATAGTTGAGACGGAATGGGTTGAAAGCTGTTTTCTAGAATGCTCCAGTGGTGTATTGGTGAATTCCCACTTACGATGATGTTGTACTCTTTCTAATTTAGTGTCTTCCTTACATATAACCACCGTTCATTGCCTTAAAGAAATATAGTAATCACACATAGTGTGACCTCGCTACATATCTAGGTGATATTTTCAAGGTTTGCTCTTTTATTTTGAAACTAGTGGCCCAGCGTGTGAAATCATGCACAGTAGGCAACTCATCGCTTCAGTGGGAGCTGGCAGGAGCAAGCCGCCGCCGCCGCAGGGAAGGCTGGGGGCAGGGAGGGACTGAGAGGTGCTCCATGCATCTCCTCGTGACCGGTTGCACATGCAGCCCCGCCCACCCGCACACACCTCGCCATGCACACAGCCCCGCCCACCCTTGCCTGCTGCACACACAGCCTCCTGCTGACCGGTCATTACGTGTGAGGGCGTGATGACCATTTGCATATTAGCCTTTTATTAGATAGGATAAACGCACAGAAAATTATCCTAAGATAGGGAAAAATAAGCGCGCACACACACACACAAACAACCTTACTTCTGGTCATTAGTGTAAATCCAGTGGTCTGTGCATTAGGGGGAATGTGTCGCTTTTTAGAAAGAGCTTTTAATTGCTGAATCTCAGCAATGTGGGCCGTGGCAGACGTGTTTTATTTTAGGGTCTATCTAGCCCACTCAGAAGATGTAATGGACCTCATTTTCATTTAGCGTAGGTCCGTGCAGTTCCTAAAACAGCTAAATGGCTATTAATTTAATCAGGTAATTTAACTGTAGCTCCAGAAAAGGCCACCAGCTAGTTGTCACGCAATGATTATGAGGATGACATTTCTATCCCAGGATGCCAGGGGCAGACTTTGATACATCATTTTCTTTTTGAAGGTTAAACTCAGATAACCTGCCTTTGGCATTTAATTAGCTACATATTAAACACTCTTTTAATAATAAAATGATTAAAAATTTTATTGCTTCTCAAATGAGGCCCTTTCACATAGATTTAATGACTTGGTTAGAGCTCTGTAGTTTGCGAACCAAACCGTACTGAGGCCGGCATGTTGTAATGATATGCTTTACAGCTTGCAAAGTCTGTATTTTATTCAAATGATGGCCATAATCATTTCGGATAAAACTTATAATGCTTTCCTCTGTATTTTTAAGTCTCGCTGTTAAATGTCATTGGACAATAACCAGGAAAAAAAAAAAACCCATTGATTCCAAACTCCCAGCAATGATCAAGTTCAAGATTAGTAAAGAGACTCTGAAGTCTGTTTAATGCGCCGAATCTTATATACGGATTGTTTACCCTTTGAAAAGTCATTCGTCACCGTAGACTACCTGCAAAAAAAAAAAAATAAGTTATAAAAACTATAGAAATGACGGAAAAGTGTGAGTGGACTGCAAATCGCCACCCGTATTTTCAGTGAATATTAGCCATTCAGTGAAAACGATCAGCAAGAGACCATTCACTGTTCATCCTTAGCGTGAGTTGGGAGGGAGGAGGGGGCACTAAAATATCTGTAAAATAGTTTGAAGAGACAGAAAGCTGGCACAAAAGAACATGGAGTGACTTCAGTCTTAATATAAGTGGCCACTTCCTCTTTACGCTTCTAAAGTTTTGATTCAACCTTGAGTTTCTTTTACTTTTAGGATATGCGCAGGATGAAATGCCCAGTTCAATGAGATTTGACACAAGTATATACTCATATACCACTACCTCAAGTTAGGGAGCAATTCCATCACCCCTAACACTGCCTCTTGCCTCTTTCCCTCAGCTTCCCACCACTGCCCGACTATTTTGAATCCTGTCACCATCGCAGAATTTTACTTATTTTATAGAACATCTTGTAGATGTAATCATTGATGTCCTCACAGTGCCTCTCTGGGCATACTTTTGCTGATTACATTAATTTTTACGTTTACACACGTTTCTGTGCCTACCAGTGGTTCATTTCTTGTTACTGCTGTGCAAAGTCCCATTGTGCGCGTTCATCGTAATTGTTTATCCATTCACCTGTTGATGGAGATTTAGGTGGTTTCTGGTTGTTTACTGTTGTTAGTAAAGCTATGAACATTCTTTTTTGAGCACATGTTTTCATTTCTACTGAGAAAAAGCATCACGGGTCGTTAGAATACTTCGATGTTTCACTGGAGGAGAAACTGCCAATTCCTTCCATTTATTTTTGTTTTTTAATCTTTATTGTTGAAAGTATTACATGTGTCTCCCCCCCCCCATTGACCCCTTCTTGTCCACCCTTGTCCCCCGCCCCAGGCCTTCACCACCCTATTGTCTGTGTCCATGGGTTATACTAGTACACATATGCATACAAAGTTCTTTGTTTGATCTCTTCCCACCCACCCACACTCCCCTGCCTTCCCTCTGAGATTCCACAGTCTGTTCCATGCTTCTGTGTCTCTGGATCTATTTTGTTCATCAGTTTATTTTGTTCATTACATTCCATATATGGCTTATTTTGCTCAGCATAATACTCTCCAGGTCCCTCCAGCTTTGTTCTTCTTTCTCAAGATTGCTGCAGCCATTCGGGGTCTTTTGGGTTCCATATAAATTTTTGGAGTATTTGTTCTAGATCTGGGACATATGTTGTTGGTATTTTAATAGGGATTGCATTGAATCTCCAGATTGCTTTGGGTATGTGGACATTTTACTGATGTTAATGCTACCCATCCATGAACACGGTATATTCTTCTACTTGTTTATATCTTCCTCTGTCTCTTTTTTTCTATATCCCGTAGTTTTCCAAGTACAGGTCTTTTACCTCCTTGCTTAAGTTTACTCCTAAGTATCTTAGGGTTGGTTTGTTTTGTTGCAATGGTAAATGGGATTACCTTTTTAGTTTCTCATTCTGGGAATTCATTATTGGTGTATAAAAATGCCATTGATTTCTGGGTGGTGTTGTATCTTGATACGTTGCTGAATTCCTTTATTAAATCTAGTAGTTTTTTGATGGAGTCTTTGGTTGAGTTGTATTGGCCTCTTATTTCTGGTTTCTCTCTGGAGAATTGTCGGGGAGCTCCCATGATTTCATGAGGTTTGAAGAAGAGGTTTATTATAAAAAACAGATGCTCATCAGCTGGCTCTGTAGGTCATGGGCTTCTTTCTCAGGGTAGGGGTCGACCAGAAGCCCAAGCAGCCCTTTCTCCAACCTCCTCTTGGCTTGGATCAAGTTGCTTCTCTCACTTTCAGCTTAACATCTCCAGCTTCACTTGTCTGCAAGCTATAAATCAGCTTTGGAAAACATGTTTTTCTCCAAGTCCATAGGAAGAGAAACATGAACTTGATTTCCTCACAGTGCCTCTCTGGGACAGAGCGAGGTTGATTTGTTTCCCAGAGCAACAGGAGTCTCATCAGTGTGATCGTATTAATCTACTTCTCCAGTCAACAAACATTCCCAGCAGGGGCTTGGTTACTTGTAAGGCACAAGCCAAATGCATATTTAATGACCAAGTCCATATTTTTAGTTTTCATTGTGACATCTATAAATTGGAGATGTTTATTAAATGTAATATAAAGTCTTTCTTCTATTAGAGCCTGGTGACTGGTTTGATTTGTATATATATTTGTTGCTCTGGAAACAAAATTGCAGCTACTTTTTAATGTGAACATTGGGACTGATTAAATAACTTACAATATATCCATACTACGGCCATTAATAGAGAAATCTGGGGAATATATTTGTAGACACAAAACGATGTTCGAAGTACGTTCTTAAGTGAAAAAAAGGGAAATTACAAAACAGTATCTACAGTATGGTCCCAGAATTTCAGAAAATATCTGAGTATCTAGACACCAAATTATTAATTATTATTAATTGAAGTTGGTAGGAAATGGGAAATTTTTTTTGTGTGTGTTTTCTTACATGTTCTCATTTTTATACAATGAAACATGTTTATGAAAAATATGTTGAATCAAGGTAAAAACACAAATACAATGAATACAGTAATTAGGAATTTTCCAATTTTAGTTGACATTTATCAACATTGAATTGATATATTTGTGAACATTTTGTTCTATTTATTTATTTTTAAGTATGTTTTTATTGTTTTCAGAGAGAGGCAGAGAGAGAGAAAAACATCAGTGATGATGATCATTGATCAGCTGGCTCCTGCACACACCCTACTGGGGATCAAGCCCGCAACCAGGGCATGTGCCCTGACTGGGGAATTGAACTGTGACCTCCTGGTTCATGGGTCGACGTTCAACCATTAAGCCACACTGGCCGGGCAACATTTTGTTAAAAAATAGAACAAAAAGTAATATGAATTAACCTTTCAACAAATAACTGCAGCCCAAACCGGTTTGGCTCAGTGGATACAGTGTCGGCCTGCAGACTGAAGGGTCCCAGGTTCGATTCCGGTCAAGGGCATGTACCTTGGTTGTGGGCATATCCCCGGGGGGTGGGGGTGTGTGCAGGAAGCAGCTGATCGATGTTTCTCTCTCATCGATGTTTCTAACTCTCTATCCCTCTCCCTTCCTCTCTGTAAAAAATCAATAAAATATATTTTTAAAAAAACAAAAAACAAATACTGCAATTTCTTGGGTGCCTACTGCTTGGGAGGTGCTAATTGAATTATATTAAAATGTTTAGGGTAAATCTTATTATACCTACTTGACAAGGAACCTGAATTCAGAGAAATTAAATAACGTGTACAATTCCCTGGAGCTTGTAAATAACAGAGCAAGGATTCAAACCTGGGTCTCATTCTGCCACCGTAACCTACCTCTCAAGATAAGGGCCACAGGCCTCAAATCACTTTGCCACTGTCTCAGCGAACACATGGCAGATCTCTGACTTGTACGTGGGTCTTGCTGACTCCAAAGCCCAAGCTTTCTCTACTCCACTGCTCTGGGGTGACGTTTGCTGATGTCCTATTGGCCAAAGCAAGTCATGGCCAAGTCCACAGGCAATTTAGGAGGGGACTAAACAGGGGGCTGGATATTGGGCGGTGTACTTACTTGGAGGCCATTAATGTACATACAGATTACATAGAATGAAAGAAGTTTCGGAGAAAAGTAACAAATGGTTGGGAAAATTCGACTGAAGAAAACGAGCTGTTCTGAGAAGACTGTCAAGGTTAGGGTTTAAAGTCTCCCTAGTTTTCTTGCCTCTGGCTGTTTCTTTTGCTGTATCCCTACCTCATAAGGCTTATTTGGGGGGGGGGGGGATATTCATACTGCCCTTACCTAGACCAACTTTCTATCCTTCCCTGATGTAGAGGCATTCCTGTCACGCAGCCCTATGATTTGGGCGGGGGGAGGGGGTTTTGGTTCTGTTGAAATCTCTGTGCCCTTTGCGGGCCTCCTGGGGGTTAGAACCAACTCCTGATGCTGGCTGTGAATCCCTGTTTGAATGAAGAGCTGGGGATGGAAGGCAAAGGGCATCCTACTTCTCTCTTGATTTTGCAGGACCTATAGGGTGTCCCAAAATTCACGCAAGAAGTAATTTTGATAGAAAACACAGGTTTATAATTAAATATTGTAAATTTTTTATTGATTAATAAAGTATACAGTATAGGGTTGTGTATGGAATAGCACATTTGGTAAATGGCCTCCATGGCTTTGCTGGCACATACGCAAAGCCGTGGTCTTCATTGGTCTTCATGGTCCCTGTTCCTGGGCCATCATTGGTACTTGGTAATGCTTATCAAATTGAAAGGATTGAAATCAAAGGGCAACAGATATTAGAATCTGATTCAGTAAACCAAGTAAAATTAGGCTTTTATTTGTTGTTGTTGTTGTTGTTGTTAATGCTCACGCAAAATTCAAATCTTGCGTGAATTTTGGGACACCCTGTATTTCTTTACTTTGCTGATCAGGAAGGAAGCCTCAGATATTAGTACATCCACAGATACACATGTTTTTTTGTTTTGTTTTTTTTAAGACCAAATACTCACTAGGGGAGAGGGCCGTCCTGCCAAATGCACCCCCCACACAACGCCTGTACTTCCCAGTGGTCATTAATGCTCTCAGCCCGAGAGCAAATGCCCCCCTCCCATCCCACACAAGGGTTGAAATTGCTTCCCAGCTGTGGCTGTAACAGGGCATCGATCCTCATCTGTTCCCCACCACTGAGTCCTCCACTGTGAACGAGGAGCGAGCAGCGCCCTCTGACACCAGGGGACCTGGCTCTTAGAAGTAAGATTGAATGGCTATTAGCCGGGGCGACGGGCATGACCTAACACTGCACAGGGAAACCGTGGGGAGGAAGTGACACAGGGCCAGCGAGTGGTAGGCCCTGGGCCCCTCGGACGGCATCCTGGCCTGCGCAGGTGAGAAACCCAGGCCCAGAGAGGTTAATGGACTCACGCAAGGCCCTGTTGTGAGTTACCGTCCTTTTGTTGTTCCAGCTCACCCTTCAACAAAAACATTTTTTTCCAAGGTTTCTAAGAGTTCAGAGTTCATCGGCTATCATCGTTTGAAATGCTTTTTTTTCTGAGAACTGATTCATTCAGCAGTATTTAACGGGAACCTACCGCGAATGTGTTCCACGTATTAGAGGCGATTAAAAGAGAAAAGAGGTTCCTACACTTACAATAGCTTACAACTTACTATATTCAGTGTTTTCTATATATTATCTCATTCCATGCCCCCCATAATCTTATGAGGTGGGTACTGTCATTATCCCCTTTATCCAGTTAAAGAACCTGAAGTTTAGGAGGTTCAATCGACTGCCTGAGACATATCTAGAAAACACGAAAAGCTGAGATTTAAAAACAGTTACGTCGACCTCATGGACAATACGCTAACCATTACACAGTATTGCCGCCTGGCTTGCGATAGGCTAGGAGGCTAATTATTTTTAAGTTGCTGTGGTCAACACGCTTTATGTAGGAGTTGGGTGAGCATGAAGAGCGAGGAGTGTGTGAGACGGTGATAGGAGTTGGGTGAGGGGAGTGGTTCATTGTTATTGACTCTAGCTAAGTGTACAGTGGGGCCTTGACTTACGAGTTTAATTCGTTCCGAGACCGAGCTCGTTAACTCAAATTACTCTATCAACTCAATGCAAAAAATCGGCCGAGAGACAGCTGGTATCTCAAAAAACTCGTTAGTCAGGACACTCGTAAGTCAAGGCCCCACTGTATTTAATTACAATCTTTCCAGGATTTTTGCAAATGGCCATGACGCCGGCCTTTGGTATCCCAGAGGCAGAGGTGCGGGTGCAAGGGGTAGTAGACACGCTTCTGTCACAAAAACACGCATCTTCTCACCCAGAGCTCCGAAGCTGTCACATTATTTAAATTTCTGATCTGCGGGGTCGTATGAAATACTGTTCAGAGCTCTGTGCTTCAGGATCTGCGGAATAGCAACACACTTTCCCAGCCCCTCCCACTTCTCAACGCTGTTCAAAATAATGACATAGAGAACCCACGCTCTCCAAGAATGTAACAGGCCAATTTATGATTCTAATTCTCTGTTTGGTCATCTGAAATATACGATTCGAGCAGCTTTATGCCTCTAACAGGTATTTCTTAAAGGCAATTCCTTCTTGCATTACCGTGCGTAAATGTTTTGGCTCCAAAGCGAAAATGTGCCCTTCAAACAAGTTGGTTTCTCGCCGGGTTACCTCTGCGTGTGCATTCCTAGGTGCTGACGGCCCCGCGTTCCCTGCGATCGTCTTCTCAGGGTTCAATTCATTACCCCTGTTCATTATTCAATTTGTTGGGCTCTGAAGCACCTGAATAATTGAAAGCGATGCAAGTATTATAAATTATATCGTCCACGTTCATCATCCCCATTTGAGAGTTTATAGCTTCACTGTAAAAATTCACTGTGTTGGAACCTGGCATACAAGGTCTTATATCGAAAACAAATTAATTTATAAATACATTTTTTTTTTCTTCCCCGGACTCAATATTTATCAAATCTTACATTTTTCAGTTGTGGTTTTTATGGTTTTTACTGCCACAGCAAGACCACTGGTGGAAGAAATTGTCTTACGTATTCACTTCTTCATTCTCTTTTTGCAACAAATATTTATGGAATGGCGGTTCTTTTGACAGTGGGAGGCTGGGGCTGGGGCAGCCTGATCTCTTTGAGAAGAATACGAGGGAAAGCAGGCTTGGTAGCCCTGGAAGTTATGGCTGCCACCTCCTACAGGCATTCCCCAAACAAACAAAAAAACACACAAATTGTCAGCAGCCCTATCTCTGTTGCTTCTGATCCTTGAGTCTTCCTGGGGACATGAACTTGATGGTTCTCTAGTCTCCTTGAGAGAGGTTGCCCAATTCTTACTCTGCAAAGAATAGTGGAATACATTTCTTAGTGAAAGTGACAGAACTATGCTTTAAAGCTTGAGGGGGGAGGGGAGGGAAGGGAAGGGAAGGGAAGGGAAGGGAAACATGTGGGTGAGTTTTCATGGACCGAGGCCTGAACCGGAAGGCAGACTGCAGGTTCAAGTCTTGGGGATGCAAACCTAGGGGAGTTTTAACTTGATCAGTGCTGCTTCCACATTGCCTGATTGAGGAATTAATGGATTTGTTTTACCGCATTAAAAATAGCTTTATTGCCGAAACCGGTTTGGCTCAGTGGATAGAGCGTCAGCCTGCGGACTGAAAGGTCCCAGGTTCGATTCCGGTCAAGGGCATGTACCTGGGTTGCGGGCACATCCCCAGTGGGAGATGTGCAGGAGGCAGCTGATCGATGTTTCTCTCTCATCGATGTTTCTGACTCTCTATCTCTCTCCCTTCCTCTCTGTAAAAAATCAATAAAATATATTTAAAAAAAATAAAAATAAAAATAAAAATAGCTTTATTGTTTTTCCCCCTAATTACAAAAAAAAGAATGTACACCAGTTTCCTTGTAAAAGAGGAATCCCTGGGTGAAGGCATAAAGTAGAAAGTAAAAATCACCTGGACGTGAGTTTGTTGAGCACTCGTTCAACAGGTATTTCTGGAGCACACATTCTGTACCACGGGGCTTGGTGGTAAATGATACAGATGTGGTCTGTCTTTAGTTAGCGTGGACTTGGTGAAAGACACACGTAATAAACAAGGAAGCAAACAAATGAATGTATATTACACTTTTATGAAGGCCGAGAACAGAGTCATGATGGGAAATCAACAGCGGAGAACCGGCCACACAGCTTCCTATCTATATGTTTCTAGCGGTTCTCAATCTGTAGATCGCAACCCCTTTGGGGGTCGAACAACCTTTCACAGGGGTTGCCTAAGACCATCGGAAAACACATATATAATTACATATTGTTTTTGTGATTAATCACTATGCTTTAATTATGTTCAATTTGTAACAATGAAATTGGGGGTCACCACAAAATGAGGAACTGTATTAAAGGGTCGTGGCATTAGGAAGGTTGAGAACCACTGGTTTAGACACTTTTATTTTTTACAAAAACAAGATCATATATGCATATTGTTTTGCAACTTACCCCTCAGTATAACCATGTTCATGTAACTTCCATGTAAATAAGTATAGATTGAGAGGACAATATTGCATGACTATACCATAAATTTCAAAAATCAATCCTCTATTGACGATTATTGATTTGTTTGTGGCTTTCATAGGCATTGCTGAGACAAACTCCCTTCAACATATCCCTTGGGGTGTATTTATGATTATTTCTTAGCACAGATATATAGACATGGGATTTCTTTTGTTTTATTGTCTAAAGTTTTACATATGTCTCCATTTTCCCCAATTGACCCCCCCACAACCATTCCCACCCCCGAGGGCAAGCCCTCACCGCCCAGAGTCTGTGTCCATTGGTTATGCTAATATGCATGCATACAAGTCCTTTGGTTGATCTCTAACGCCCCCTTCCATTTGCCTCTGGATCTGTTTTTGTTCATCAGTTTATGTTGATCATTATATCCCACCTATGAGTGAGATCATGTGATATTTATCTTTCTCTGACTGGCTTATTTCGCTTAGCATAATGCTCTCCAGTTCCATCCATGCTGTTGCAAATGGTAAAAGTTCCTTCTTTTTTATAGCGGCGTAGTATTCCATTGTGTAGATGTACCACAGTTTTTTAATCCACTCATCTGCTGATGGGCACTTAGGCTGTTTCCAAATCTTAGCTATTGTAAATTGTGCTGCTATGAACATAGGAGTGCATATATCCTTTCTGATTGGTGTTTCTGGTTTCTTGGGATGTATTCCTAGAAGTGGGATTACTGGGTCGAATGGGAGTTCCATTTTTAATTTTATGAGAAAACTCCATACTGTTCTCCACAGTGGCTGCACCAGTCTGCATTCCCCCCGGCAGTGCACGAGGGTCCCTTTTTCTCTGCATCCTCG
>NW_005873370.1:0-25117 GCF_000147115.1 Myotis lucifugus
TTTTGTTGCCGCTATGGCGGCGGCGCCCGGATCAGGGCCGGCGATTCGGCACTTCTGACTGAGGGGCCAGGCCAGGCGGAGTCGTCGGGGGCAGCGGAGCGGCGCACGGCAGAGCCAGCCCGGTCGCCGGGGACGCTGTCATGTACGGCGCGAGCGGCGGCCGCGCCAAAACCGAGAGGAAAAGTGGCGCGAAGGAGGAGGCCGGGCCGGGCGGCGCCGGCGGCGGGGGGAGCCGAGTGGAGCTGCTGGTGTTCGGCTATGCCTGCAAGCTGTTCCGGGACGACGAGCGGGCCCTGGCCCTGGAGCAGGGGCAGCACCTCATCCCCTGGATGGGGGACCGCAAGATCCTCATCGACAGGTCGGTGCCTCCCCGCCCGTCGCTCCGTCCTCGCCGCGCCCGGGTGATGTCGTCTGATGTTGACTTGGGGGCCGGGCCGGATCGGGGTGTCCTGTCCCCCCAGCCCCCGGGGTCGGGAGGAGGAGGAGGAGGAGGAGGGGGACGGTGAAACCTGCCCGAAGGCTCAGGCGGGAGCCGGGCCGCGTCTCTCGCCGGCGGGGTCGGCGCTGCCCCCGCGACCCGCACCCCGGGCGGGAGCCTCGATCCGGGGCGCCCGTGTGAGTGACGCTCGCGGGGCTGTGGCCCTGGATTCCCACGCAGCCCCCCCGCCCCCGGCCCGGCTGGGGTGTCGGGCGAGTTGGACGGATTCCGGCGGCGGCGGGCGAAGGTGCCCGTCGGGGTGCGGCGCCCCGGGATGCGGACGCGCTTCTTTTCAAACTAGACCCGCGCCGTTGCGCACCGGGCCCCCCCGCCCCGGGGTCGGTCCCTAAAGATGAACTCGATTGGAAGAGGGTGACGTCACAGGGTGCAGGGCGTTTGCTCCCCTCCACCCCCACCGCCCCCCGTGTTTTCCCCCTTCTTCTCCCCTCCTCGCCTTTCGTTGATTGGCTTGGTTGCGTTGGGGCTTGGGTGTTTTTTGGGGTGTTTTTTTGGGGGAGCCGTTTAGGCGACTCCACTTCTGGGGCCCGGACTGAAAATGTGACCGTGACCACCAGCCATTAAATTGGACCCCCCCTCCCCCCCAGTGAGGGAAGCCCATCGGCTGAGCCGATTGAGACCTGGACTCGGCCAAGCGCTGGCCGGTGACGGGCTGCCCTCCGAGCCGCCACGTGGACGCGCTCAGGACCCCTCGGCCTCCTCCACCCTGACCTCCCGGTGGAGTCAGAGCTGGACCAGAGGACGGGGCTTGGGATGGGAGGTCAGGCCGGTCGGGGCGGCCCGGAGGCTCCCGCCCCCGCCCGTCTCCGTCTCCCGGAGGCTGTGGCCGCGTCAGCGCGATGCGCTCCCGTTGGCTGGGACCGTGGGTCGCGCCATCCCAGCCCCGGGCCGCTCTCCCTCCGTCCGGCCCAGAGGGAGGCAGGCCGCCCCGAGCTGGTGGGGAGCAAACGCCGCGCATGTGCCCTGTAACGTTCTCAAACGAGGAACCACGTTTGTGCCTTAAGGAGGTTTGCACCAAAGTAAAAGCCATCCTGCAGCCGAATGAAATGCAGTCGCTTCGCGACCCTGGGGGTGTTGGCCTTCTGTCTTGAAAATGCCCTTTTTGGGGTCCTTCTTGCGAAAGTCAGCGTTAAACATCGGCCGACTTTGGTCTCTGGGTTCGCCTTAGTGACCCCAGATCTGCCTGGACGCGGAGGTGAAATTCGCAGGCTCAGTCCTTGGCTGCGGGCGCTCGCTCGTTGGCGGCGCTGCATTAGTCGGTTATTTGAAGGCGCAACAGAAAGGGCCTTTCTGTGTCCGTGCGGCTGTGTCCGTGCGGCTGTGTCCGTGGCTGTGTCCCGGCACCGTTTCCTGGGCTGAAGGGCAGAAGCGGCCCGGCCGCACCCCCGCCTGGCGCTCCGGCCAGCGAACCTCCTCGAGCTGCATGTGCCTGTCGTGTTGTGTGTTCGTGTGTCTCTACCCCGTAACCCAGCACTTATCTCCTCAGCCAGTGGCTAGGGGCCAGCCTAGCCCAGATTTTACTCCAATGGACCACGTTTCTTGGGTGAAGAATCTCCTGAGAGTTCGGGACTAGCAGAGAGAAGGAGGAAATGTCCAGCGTTGGGTTCTTACGGATAGGTATTTATGGACTCGGTTTGTGTGACTGTAAGCTATGATACTTGACTTTTCAGAAAAATATATTTTTTTTTGCAAATGACATTAAATAGTTGAGCAAACCATAAACGGTAAGAACTGCCACCAAGTGGATCTACCATTTATGCTGTTAAAAGATTGTTTACCTTTAACTATAACTTTTATCATATTGTAGAAAAGAATTTAGACTTTGTTAACATAACTTGAGTTTGCAAGTAGGTGAGATGTGGCTAGCCAAATTAAATATAAATCAGAGAGTAGTTCTTATGTTTGTTTTAATACTTTATTTCTTTATTTAATTGGTAAGTATGTATATATAAAAGCTCACACACAAAGCAACCTCGACGTTAACTTCTCCCCACTGACCAGCGTGTTCCTGTTACAGATACGATGGGCGCGGTCACCTGCATGACCTTTCTGAGTACGACGCCGAGTATTCCACCTGGAACAGAGATTACCAGCTCTCGGAAGAGGAGGCGCGAATAGAGGCCCTGTGTGATGAAGAGAGGTATTTAGCCTTGCATACGGACTTGCTTGAGGAGGAGGCAAGGCAAGGTACTGCTCAAGAAAAACTTACTTAAGCCACAAACGTTTTAAATTTTTAAGTATTTAAATTTACTCCCATTCATTTTTTTATACTCACTCTTTCTGATATTATCTTGACAGTACCCAGTGGATTGGAAAAACAGGCGTCTTTGCGTTCTGGGAGGACCTCAGGATAGTTTATATGTAGAGCCACAGAGACTTTTCCCAGCTTTTGAGGGCAGACTGGGATTTGACAAAACAAAAACCAAACTCTTTAACTGTTCTCCTTTAACAGTATCGTATGAACTACAATTGATGTTCTTGTCTTTGCCTTCACAATCTTTAATGCGGTTCTTAATCCCAGATTTCTCAGCAGGAAGAAATTTTCCACAAAAGACGTGTATTCTGCTGTCTGGTAAAATGTACTGGCAGAAGTACACGTCGATAGATGTGAAGTGGGAATTTTTAAACGTTGCCTCGAAGAGAGGTTGAAAAAGTGTGTTTTATGCTTTACTGATAGCTACGACTTTAGAAATATATGGACTTTTCCTCAGTAAATTTCTATGTGTAATAAAGTTCTCATTTTTATTCAAGAGGAAGAATACAAGCGCCTGAGTGAAGCCCTCGCCGAGGACGGGAGCTATAACGCGGTGGGGTTCGCGTACGGGAGCGACTACTACGACCCGTCCGAGCCGACCGAGGAGGAGGAGCCTTCCAAACAGAGAGGTGAGGCGGCCGGGCCCGGTGCGGGCTCCTTCCACCTCTCTCTCTCTCTCTCTCTCTCTCTCTCTCTCTCTCGATTTGCTGAAGTGGTTGAAGTGGTTTTGCTTGTGGAATAGAATGGAAAACTGGGAAGCGTTTCTAGAATAAACGATAGGAAAAAGGGAAAGGACCAGTCACTGCTCCCTACGTTGCTCTTTATGTCGGTGCCGCCTCCTGGGCCCGGCCCTGAAGGTGTGTCTTCTTTCTACACAGAAAAAAGTGAGGCTGACCATGTGGAGGAGAACGAGGAGCCCTTCATTGCCCCCGTGGGACTGAACGTGCCGCCGGACGTGGAGCTGGTATGTGCGGGTCTGCCTGTCCTGTCCTGTTGGTCACGGTCACTGCTTGTTTGTTTACTGATTTATTGTCTATATTTTCCTACAAAAAAGGAGGACTCTTGTAAGAGCCCTTCCCAGGACAGAAATATTAGTCAGCAGTCATGACACCAGCTGCCAGGTTCCCATGCGTCCTCCTCCCTTTTCCCGTTTCACAGGGAGGAGGAGGCCATGCAGAGCGAGTCCAGCCCACAGACCGTGCTCTGCGAGGCCAGCTTCCCCATTGCTTTTCCTCCTTACGACCACCAAGGTCGGAGTTCAGAGCCGATGGGAAGGAACGCAGGGTCAGACTGTTTTCAACATCTCGCTTTACCTTATTCTAAAACACGGGAACAGCACCACGCTGGCATCCTCCGCGGTGTCGTTATCAGACACTGTCAGGAAACAGGAGGCAACCTGCGGAAAACAGTGTAACGCTCTAACCCAAAGCATGACTCCGTGCGTCCACCTGCATGGACGCAGGTCCTGAGACGCAGGAACGCGAGTGGCAGCTGCAGGCCTTACGCTGACCTGAGCTGTCAGTCCCTCCAGGCGCTCTTGCTGCAGCTGGTCCCTGCTGGTTCAGGGCGAGGCTGCGGGGTGAGGGCCCGGCAGTCCCCTGGGTTACGGCCCGGCTGCCTGAAAGTCACGCGTGAGCTCACGGAGAAAAGCCAGGGTCATTTACGCACTTTCTTCTTTAACGAGGTGATGACTCCACTTGGGGTTCAGCTCTTTACGCCTCACCTGAGGGTATGTTTTTATTGATGTGAGAGAAACATCAATGTGTGAGAGAAACAACGTGGGTTGGTTGCCTCCTGTCTGGGCCCCGACTGGATGGAACCTGCATCCTAGGTCCACGCCTGATAGAAAGGGGACCCAGCCTTGTGGTGTAGGGGATGCTGCTCCCGCCAGCGGAGCCACCCGGGCGGGCAACCCAGGGTCAGGTCTGTGTTTGGAGCCCTGTGGCCGTGGCCAAGAGGAAAAACCAGTCATGTGCACGTGTGCTCTCTCCCAGCCTCCCACAGCCAAAATGCACGCCATCATCGAGCGCACGGCCCGCTTCGTGTGCCGGCAGGGGGCGCAGTTTGAAATCATGCTGAAAGCCAGGCAGGCCCGGAACTCGCAGTTCGACTTCCTGCGCTTCGACCACTACCTCAACCCCTACTACAAGTTCATCCAGAAGGCCATGAAGGAAGGGCGCTACCCGGTGCTGGCCGAGAGCAGAGGGGACGAGAAGCAGAGTGAGTGAGGCGGCTGGCTCCTCTCGTCGGGCGGGGTCGCGGGGCGTGGGGGGGTCTGGGAAGGCACAGAGGGCTGCTCCCACACATGCCACACAAGCCTGCCCTTCAGCACCCAGTGTCTGCCCGCCCTGCCACGGATGGTGACGGTACCACTGCGGTCACCCCGCGGTGTGCACCTGGGAGAGGGTGAACATAATTAAATGGGTTTTTCAAATATATATATACTTTAGAATATATTTTATTGTTTTTTTACAGAGAGGAAGGGAGAGGGATAGAGAGTTAGAAACATCCATGAGAGAGAAACATCCATTAGCTGCCTCCTGCACAGGCCTCACTGGGGATGTGCCCGCAACCCAGGTACATGCCCTTGACCGGAATCGAACCTGGGACCTTTCAGTCCACAGGCCAACGCTCTACTCACTCAGCCACACCAGTCAGGGCTTAAATATATTTTTATTGATTTTAGAGAAGAAGGGAGAGGGAGAGAGAATCATTGATTGGCTGCCTCCTGCGCGCCCCCTACTGGGGATCGAGCCCGCAACCGAGGCATGTGCCCTTGCCCAGAATCGAACCCGGGACCCTTCAGTCCACAGGCCCACGCTCTGTCCACTGAGCCCAACCAGGGAGGCCATAGTGAGATGTTGGTGCCATTGGAACACACTGTCTCAGCTGAGCAATGTCCCCTCCCCGTCTGGCCCTCGGCGTTTGTAGAGAAAGCAATGCCCTTCCCCATGGGGCTGGGCCGGAGCCCACTCCTCCCACGGCGCAGAGACGACATGCCAGCTTCACTCTGTTTTCACTCTCTGTCTCGGGCTGTCGTCCTGGGACGGTATCTAAATGGGGAGTCATTCCAGGGGACTCTGCACAGTGTGCTGGGCCGTGGTCTCTGCACACGTCCGCCATTGGGGGTTTCCCTCTTCAGCTGAAACAGCTTCAGTAGACGACAGCTCTCACCGCCTTCCTGTGTTGTAGCTTTAAAAATACCTGTTGCTGTTACTTTACGTTCATAAATCAGTTAGGAGTTTTTGTCTTTTTTGCTAAAAAATTGAAATACACAACGGCTCTGACGAGTGAGGGCTGGGCGAGCTCGGGCCCCCCTCCCCCGCTTCCTGCTGGACACCTGGTGGCAGCGCGGCCTCCCCTCCTGAGACGGGTGTTTCTTGCAGAGTCGGGGGTCAGCTCGGACAACGAGGACGACGACGACGAGGGTGACGGCAGTTACCTGCACCCGTCGCTCTTCGCCTCCAAGAAGTGTGACCGCCTGGAGGAGCTGATGAAGGTCCTTATCTCGTTACCGAGCTGTGTTTTTATTGCATCACAGAACTGCTGGCTTAATTTCAGAAACTTATTAAGAAAGCATTTCTTTTCTATGATAGCTGTATCCTATTTTGTCATCATTGAGGTCTATTTTGCACTGTGGCAAAGGAATTTACTTTCTTTTGTATCTCAGTTTATAAAACTCATGAGCAAATTATTTCCATTTATTTTAACTGCCTTTGAATAAGTAAAATGTCGTGAAGACTTGGAGGTGGTTGTGCAGAACCCATTGTGACAGGATCGGGTCTTACAGGTGTGAGTGTGTGCAGTCTGGTCCCGGGCCTGCCTTCTCCTTTCCTCGGGGTCACTAGGAAGATCGAAGCCATCTGTCTGCTCAGTTCCTCCGGGAATCGCAGCTAGAGGCTGAGCCAGCTCGTCAGGGCGTGTGTGTGCATGTGCGTGCGTGTTCCCTGCAGCGTGCACGCTGTGTCTGGAGTCAGGCTGAGTGTGACCGTGCTCCCTCTGTCCGCAGCCTCTGAAGGTGGTGGACCCGGGATCACCCCCTGGACCATGCTGGTCCGCAAAGCCCAGGCAGACAGTCCTGCCCCCACCCCTCCCTCGGCAGAAGGCGCAGCCGGGCAGCCCTCCCAGGTGGAGTACACCTCTGACTGTGAGTACCTCGCCGGGCGCACCTCGCTGGGCGCCTCCCGCCTCCCCCCCCCCGCGCCAGCTGCAGGGCTTTGCCAGCAGGGGTCCGCGGGCTGAGGCGGGCGTGCAGTCTGTGGAGGTGCCGTCTGAGCGTGCGGCTCGGTCCTTTGGTTTGTTGCCACCTCCAGCGTCAGCTCTGGGTTCCAGGAAGGACTAGGAGCGCGAGGGCAGGAAGCAGGTGCCGGTGACACTGCCCCTCCTCAGAGACCCCCCGGGGTTTCCTTCAGCTCGCGGGCGGTGCGGCCGGCCTTCCCGTCCTGCGCAGGGGCTGGGAAACGGGCTTCCAGCTGGTCGCCCGGACAGGCAGCGCCGTGTTGAGAGAGGGAGCATGGACGTGGGGCCGTGCAGTGCTGCCCGTCAGGGTCCTTTCCTTCGACGACGGGCTCCTCGAACTGGTTACGGCTCCATTTCCTCTCTCGTCTTTAGTTGTTAAGGATTGTTCTTCGAGGGCAGATCTCAGCGTTCTTTCCAGGAAATCATTGAAAATATTTGACCTTGGTCTCACTATCAGCTCTTTTTATTGATTTATTTTTCTATTTTTTTAAAATATATTTTTTGTTGATTTCAGAGAAGAAGGGAGAGGGAGAGAAACATGAATGATGAGAGAGAATCATGGATTGGCTGCTGCCTGCACGCCCCCTACTGGGGATGGAGCCCACAACCCAGGCCTGTGCCCTTGACCGGAATTGAACCTGGGACCCTTTAGTCCACAGGCCAACGCTCTATCCACTGAGCCACACCGGGCAGGGCTCAGGTCTTTTTAAAGTATTTCCTTCAGGGATTAAATACTGAAGGGGAGAACCTTTATCACAGCCACAGAGCTCGCTCACTCAGCTCCTTCACGTGGAGCTCTGACCTGACGAATCCACCTGGAAAGCTTGTCACTCTCAGGTGGAGGCGGGGCCGTGGGCCTGAGAGTAATTCTCTCTCAGCGCAGGCCGCTCGTTTCCGGGACCAGGCTCGGTTAACGGGCAGCTGTGCCCTCTCGCCGTCCCCGGCACCGATCTTGCATCACTTTCATGTGCTGAATGAACATTCCTGGACTTTAACTCCGGTAACTGAGCGAACCCAATGCATTGTCCTAAAAAACCTCTTAGAGAACTTCGGTGGTTTCTTACACAGTTAGATCAGGTCAAACCACATTTCTTGGATGTTGACAGCACAGAGCAGGTCTGGCGTCCGCAGCTGCCTTTTCCCTGCGGGTGAAGCTGCGCAGGGGAGCCTGATGGGGATGTCAGCCCGGGTGACCCCTGGGCTGAGGCCCCTGGACGCCCCTGACGCCCCTGCTCTCGGCGGGGTTTTGTGTGGGCAGCTGGCACCCATGAATCGGGCGGGGGGACCAGGAGTTGTGCTCCGTCTCCCATCGTCCAGGTGTGCGTTCACTGGGGGACGGCTCTCCGGCTCCCTTGCTTTTCAGACCTGCCTGCAGCTCCTTGCCTTGCACTTGCACTGGGTCCTGCGGCCGTTAGACTTTTTGCCGGGGAAGGAGTAGAAGTTCAGGGCAGTGACCATGGCTGGTTACCTGCTGTGCTTACCCCAATGTGCATCCGCGATGGTGCTGCGGGTCTGCAGACCCACAGGGCTGGGCAGGAGAGGGCAGGCCGCAGCAGGCAGGCTGGAGGCTGTGCGACACAGGAGTTACCACGCGATGCAGAGGGGCCGCAGGTGTCAGAGGGCTCCCCGCAGCCCCTGCTATGGCCCAACAGGCCTCCCGAGGCCAAGACGAGCCATGGAGACCCTGCCCTTGCTCCACGCAGGCCCTGCCGGCCAGCCCCCCGCTGTGACGTCCTGGCTCCCGGCCTGGCCACGGTCCCCACCCGCAGTGCTCAGCAGGGCCCACGTGAGGAAGCACCGCTTCCCCTCGAGCAGGGGTTTGACATCTTCTCCCTCACCAGGTGGGAGAGCGTGGCGGCCTTTGGGGATGGTGCCTGGTGTTGCGGTTCAGGTTTTGGTCGTGTGCCCTGGGAGGGCCAACTCCGTCTGACCTGCACAGCCCAGCGGAGATGACGAGCCGGTGCAGGCAGAGCCGTGGTGGGCGGGACCTGGCTGGCCGTGCAGGGCAGGGATCCAGTGCCAGGTTTTCCAGGGAAGCAGGCAGTCCAGGGTGTGCAGTGACAGATCAGCGTACAGAGGTCGGCAGTAAGTTCACATCTTGTAAAACACTGGGTCCCGGTGCTGAGGGCGTCAGAGCTGCTCCGTGCAGACTGTGTAGCACTGGTCAGCGCTGCTAGCAGCTGGGGAGGGAGGACAGGCCTGGGCTCCAGGGATGGGAGTGAATGGTGGTGCAGAGCTGAGGCCTGGGGCTGTGAGGAGGGCAGGGCCAGGGCCTCGTGGAGAAGAGCGTCCCCATAGGCCCTAGGGTCCCTTCAGCGGACGCCTGCTCAGGCCTGGGGTCATGGGCGGGAGGCGGCTGGAGGGTGTGCTCTGGTCCAGTTTCCAGGAGGAGCCCGGCTGGCACACAGGCTGCAGGTCAGGATGACGCCGAGCGGGCGTGTGAGCACCTGCGCCAGGTCCTGGGTGTTGCTTCCTGGGTCAGACTCTGGTGTCGGGAACAGCAAGGGCCTGGGCAGCCTGGAGCCGAGGCAGCGTGAAGGACGACATGTCCGTCAGGTCACAGCGGAGAGCCCTCGCCTCGGGGCGGCCCTGGGTGTGGCGGCACAGCCTGGGAGCCGCAGGCCTGGGAGCCGGGCTCTGGGTTTACCTCACTCACCGCCAGGCTTCCCCACGGCCTCGCCCGCCGCCAGCCCCGCCGAAGTTTCCTTAAGCAACTGCCCTTCCTTCTGCCCTTGCAAAGGGTTCGGGTTCATTTCCACAGGAACAGGAGTTCTCTTTTCACTCATTTCATTAGATACACAGTTACAGTAGGTCCACTGGAAAATAGTTGAAGAGGAAAACTGGTGGTGACAGCAGAAAGTCCCAGCTGTCTGCAGAGGAGCGGCTGTGTCGTCCTGTGGGTGTGTCGTCCTGTGGGTGGTGGTCGGGGCCGCACACCCAGCCCCACCAGGAAGCTCAGCGCAGGACTGAGGGGACCCGAGTCAGCACCCGGTGGGAGGAGGTGCCGACACGGAGGTCCACCTCGAACCCAACAGCAGAGCCTCTTCCAGATGGGAGTCCAGATGTGAAACTCCCCGGAAATAAGGCACTTTCACAGATAAAGAATCATCTATTTTAAGCCAACAGACACATTCAACTAATGGAAAATGTGAAACTGTTGAGAAAGCAGGAAAAACTGTCTAACATACAAACAGCCTTTACGGCCAAGATGGAAAACAAGGACTGATAATCCCATGAACGGCAGCTCTCAGTGAGACGGGCAGAAGCAGCGGCCGCGTGCAAACGGGGGCCGCGCGCGAGGGACTCGGGGCTGCGTTTCCGTCTGCTGCAGAGGGGCCCCCGGGTCCTGGCAGCCTCGGAAGACAAGCGTCTGTCTCTTTAAATGAACCTTAGCTAGAAACCCTACGTACAGATGGACTCGGACACGTGCTTTCATTTGTCCGCCTGGCAGTGAGCTGCTTCTCATGCCCTTGGTTTGGTTAGGGTTTGCTGTCTCCTGCTGCTCAGCTGTAACTCCTTGCGGAAGAGGCTCGTAGTAGAGTTAATCCTACAGGAAGCGGTGTCACTGAAGTTCTGTCCAATATTACAGCATGCAGTTTTTTAAACATAAACAAAAAAAGAAATTAGTGAAATGCTAACTTTGTTTTTTTAATGTTTCATCCCATAAATAGCGTAAGTGAAATTAAATCACACCATGTGGCTGGATTTGCTAGATGTGCTTTGGCTGTTGTGTTTATAGCATTTCCTTTCTTTCTGCAAAATCGTGACCTTGAAGTGACTTTCCAAGCCCTTTTTTAAAATGACTTTATTGTTAGTCAAGAGAAGTAGAAGAAGAAAGTAAATATACTACCCAAGACCCCACCATCCAAAAATAGTCGTTTTCACTTTAGGGGACATCGACACAAATGGAGAAACAGGTCATTGTAGAAAGTAAAGAGGGAAAAGGGCAGCTCACATTGTACAGTTCAGAAATAATCTGTAAGTTGTGGCTGTGTGGATAGAAATAGTAAAGTGGACACTTTAAAATTTTACTTGAATTTAACACAAGAACCTTATAATCAGAAATCCGAGTGAAGTAACTGCATATCAGTGGTTCAGTTCTAAGGATTAGGAGAACAGTAAGAGGTAGAAATGGTAGGTTTTTTTAAAGCTGTATTTGTTACCTTGGGTTTTATTAGCTGTGAAGCTGGAGGAAGTTCGTGTTCATGGAACACCTTCCCTCTCCCCCGACCTGTGCCTGGTAAGAAGCGTGTTCTGTCCCACAGCTGTGCCTGAGCTGGAGCGCCCTCGCTGGTTAGTCTCAGCTCAGCGGCCCCGCGGATTCGCTTCCACCACGGCTTCCCCTTCCAGTTCTTCATCCCATTTGCCTCTTGGGGTTCGGATTTGATAAACAAGGAACTTTTGACGAGAGCTCTGCCCCATGAGCTCTTCCATACGTGAGAAATGCCTGCCTCCGGCCCTGGTGTGAAAAGGAAATCGCGTCCGAGTAGAAGATGCTCGGGGAGCGTTTTCTTTCTCGGTGACCTTTGCAAATAGAGCCTGGCGTGGTTCTTCCTGACGCGGGGACGCTGGCCTGCTGGCTGCTGCCCGGGCTGGGGGCGTGGGCTCGCTTTGCTGGTTGGTGGTTTTCATTAACGGCTCTCGGGCGCTGTTCTCAGAGCTCTTGTGTTTGGAAATGTCTGCTGCCTCTTGACATGTTGGCAGCTTGGCAGCGAAGGACACGTCTCACACTGGCCTGGAAGCGAGGGCATCGCTGAGCGTGTCTGGGCTGAATGTTGCTGTGAAAAGCGGCCGGCTCCATCTCCCCACCTCGCGGTGGGCGGCTGCGGCTCTGATTGGACACCTGAGCATTCGTTCTTCTTCGGTTCTGACGTTTGACAACTCGGTCAGCTCACATGCCCAGTTCCCTGTAACACGCCGTGCACCGTTCAGCCGCAGTCTCCTTCCCAGGAAGTTCTTTCCTGTTTACCCGAACGTCGGGGTCGGCTTCTTGGTGAGACGCCGCGTCCTCCCTGGGTTGTCTCTCTTCTGCTGTCATCCGTTGTGTGTCTTGGCTTCAGCGCGGCCATTCCTGTCCCTCTCTGTGCCGGTCGCGTGGCCGGTCCAGCCACGTCTCTTCTGTCCGGTGCGGCTGAAAAGCAGAGGCTGACATGGTGCTTTGTAAGCCCCACAGCAAGGCCTTCTCTGGTCCAGACGCAGCGTCTCCCGCGTTTCCGGTTGTGCCTTTTCTGTCGGGTGAGACCATCCCGCACGGCCTCCTTCTGTGCGGACTTTGTGTCTCCCAGGGGGTGTCTCGGGGTCACAGGAGGGAGCAGATGAGCTGCATGGCCGCGTGTCAGGCTCCCCACGGGGCGGGTGGGCCCAGCCCTTCCCGGTTCGATGGTGTTCAGAGGGTGGCGTCTGGGGGCCGTGCTTCTGAGGCGAGCGCTGCGGGCTTGGCGTTGTGAGGAGTTTGGGTTTGGTGACTTTTCTGGAGAGCGAATAGAAAAGCGCCCTCCTGCAGCCTGAGACCAGCAAGGCCCGAGGGCCTTTCTGGGATTGTTAACCGTGACCCGCGGCCAGCAGGGAGGTGGCTCTGAGGGCGAGGCAGCTGGAGGGAGAGGGGCGGCGGCGGGGACCCCTGGGCCGCAGGCACGGCCCTCACCCTCCCGAGCGGGGTCGGGAGTCAGTGACTGGCAGTTGCACGTGGGGTTTGAATATCGCTTTGACTTCTCCTGGGGTGAGGCCTTCAGGGTGAAGGGAGCGAACCTGACTCAGGTCAGCGCTGCTGCCGCCCAGGGACCGGGAAGCCCGCGAGCGGGGTGACGCTCAGACGGGACGACCTTCACGAGGGCGTCTCGCTGGAGGCGGAGCTGGGGGTTACGTTAGGCAGTGGGTCACCAGGAGTCGTTTGTTCTGACGCTGGTCCACCAGCCGTATCAGCAGAGGGTCTCGCGTGGCCCTTCAGCGTGTGGGTGGTGCCCACGAGACGTGTACTTTCATGGCACACGTTGGCACCAGGGCCGTGCCAGGCCGGGCACAGCGGAGAACGGGATTCCCTTCCCCGTGGGCCGTTGGAGACAGAGCAAACAGCACCGCCGAGTCGGGGAGGAACGGCTGGGAGAGGAGATTCAAGGGCAACCAGGGCTTAAAGTCACCAAACTTAGACCCGTCTGCTGGTGCGCGTCACCAAGACCGAGACTCGGGGGTCCGCTGCCGGAGGCCCGGTCGATGCCTGGGTGGGCGATGGGTGGGCTGCAGGGCAGGCAGCTGGGGTCGGTGACAGCGTCAGCCTGTCCCTGCTTCTCAGACGTGCTCAGCTGGTCACCCCTCGGGAACACGCGCTGTCCCAGCTCCCCCCACGGGAGCCCCAGGGCTTCAGAGGAGCTCGCTGTTCCCAGGACTCGGGAAGCTGTTTCCGTTCCTGCACAGACGGGAGGCTCAGCCCGTCCCCAGGAGCCTTCAGTGGGAGGGTTGTCTCTGGAGGTAGAGTCACAGGAGGTTAAGATCAGGTCGGAATATCTGAAGGACTAGCTAAGTGGGCCCTGAGCTTGCAGGAGACAGTGGAACAGAGGCGTGTGGGAGGTGACTAGGCAGCTCTCTGCCCTGTGCAGGCTGGCTCTGCTTCCAAGCACACGCAGCGCACACGCAGCGCGGGGGACACGCTTCTGAGCGGCCTGACGCCTTCAGCAGCGGGTTTTCCCTGCAGCTCCTCCTGCTCTGAGAGACGCCGCTGGAGCAGGCGTGTGGTGCTCAGGTCCCGGGAACGTGGAGAGACTGTGCGGTTGGAAGTGGACAGTGATGTTGCGCTGGGTGGGCGGTGCCCTCTCTGCTGCTCTCACTCCAAACGTGTGTTCACAGCGACGGTGGCCGCCATGTACTACAGCTACTACATGCTCCCGGACGGCACCTACTGCCTGGCCCCGCCCCCCCCGGGCGTGGACGTGGCCACGTACTACAGCACCCTGCCGGCCGCCGTGGCCGTGTCCAGCACTGCCGGAGTGACAGCCACCGCCCCGCCCCCGCCCGGGACCACGCCCCCGCCGCCCCCCACCACCGCGGAGACGAGCAGTGGGGTGGCCTCCACCACCATCACCACAAGGTGCGCCCCCACCCTGGGTGCCCGGTGCGCCTGTGCTCCTGGGCGGGGTCTTGTCACCGGGGGACCTGGAGGGTCTGCTGTCTGAGTGTTTATGATCCCAACGCCCAAGTGACGGAGTTGAGGGGGCAGCGAAACTGTCCCAACAAACACTCAGCAGCGAGGCCTCGGCACTTAGGGGTGAGCCCGCGTCTGCGACCACAGCTCCCTGGGCGTGGTCTGTGCCGGGGCCTCCCTGTGACCTGACGCTCCTCCCCGCAGTGCGCTCGCTCCCGTGGCCGCCATCATCCCCCCGCCCCCCGACATCCAGCCCGTGATCGACAAGCTGGCCGAGTACGTGGCCAGGAACGGCCTCAAGTTTGAGACCAGCGTCCGTGCCAAGAACGACCAGAGGTGAGGTGACGGGGTCAGTGCGTTACGTGATGGTCACGAGGGTTCGTGTAGCTTCTTTAAAAAAATCTAGCTGCATGTTTTTTAATGTTTTTAACCCTTATGTATTGAGGTAAATACATCTTGTGATGATTATGTTAAACTACTTAGAGTTGGAGTGGTGATATATATTTTTTTAAATATATTTTACTGATTTTCACAGAGAGGAAGGGAGAGGGATAGAGAGTTAGAAACATCGATCAGCTGCCTCCTGCACACCCCCCACTGGGGATGTGCCCACAGCGAAGGTACATGCCCTTGACCAGAACCGAACCCGGGACCCTTGAGTCCGCGGGCCGACACTCTATCCACTGAGCCAAACCGGTTACGGCTGGAGTGGTGATATTTTATTGCGTTACCTGTTTTACATTGAAGCTACCTTAGGAATTCAGGCTTTTCAGCAATCTGCTAGGGAAATTTAGACACATATCTTGGGGTGTTGTGTGGTTTTTTTAAATCAAATCATGTTTTGTGCCTCAGCAGTAAGACAACGTGAGGTTGGGTTTTGAGCGTGATGCGTGTGACAGGGACAAGCGATTTGCCTCCGTGCCCCAGCTCCCTTGTGTATAAAGTGGGCGGGGCTTCCGTGGGGCCACAGCGCAGAGCTGTGGGGGTGATTAGTTAGTGGTGGTGACAGTGTCCGGCTCCCCACGGTGCACAGTCACCACAGCCGGTCACCGCTCTGTGTGTGTGTGTGTGTGTGTGTGTGTTGATGACCCACCGGTTCCCTCTTCTGTCCGCAGGTTCGAGTTCCTCCAGCCGTGGCACCAGTACAACCCCTACTATGAGTTCAAGAAGCAGTTCTTCCTGCAGAAAGAAGGGGGCGACAGCGCTCAGGTACCTGAGGGTAGAAGGCGGGTGGGCGGGGCAGCGTAGAAACGCTGCTGCCCAGGGCAGGGTCTGAGCTGCCGAGTGGTTCTCAGCCCCGTTCCTGTCTGCAGGCCGTGTCGGCACCAGAGGAGGCTCCTGCAGAGTCGGCCCCTGAAAAGCCCAGCGACCCGGGGGAGGAAGGTGTGGCTGAGGACGCGGTGGACACAGGAGGGAGAGGCGGCCCAGGGGGCAAGAAGGAGTCGGCGTCCGGGAAGGCTGCCCCGGATGGGAAGCTGGTGAAAGGTACGCGGCCTGGCCTCCCAGGCGTTCCTGACGTTCGCACTCGCCGGGTGGGGCTGTCCCAGGGGCCCGAGCAGAACATTTCAAGGGATTAGTCTGGGCCTTCAGAGCCTAATTGACATGCAGACGTTGTCCCGGAAACCGCTTTCTCCCAGGCAGGACTCCGCCCATTCAGTCCCGTTCCCTTTATGTTTGCGAAGGATTTCTCATCCACAGGACAGACAGACGGACGTGACAGCCAACACAACAAAATAAAACAGGAGGAAAGCTCCTGGAGGGGGCAGAGCGGCCCACCCCCCAGGGGAGGGGAGCATTCTGAGCCGTGTTGGGCGCGGCCCCAGGCAGAGGCGCTGGGCGGTGCAGTGGGCACGACCTGGGAAGGTGACCGTGGCTGGCTTGCGGGGTTTGTTGCTCTGGGACATCAGCGGGCAGGGACCCCGGGTCCAGGCAAGAGGACTGACGTCCAGTGGCTGCTGCGCAGCGGCTGGGGGCTTTGGTGGCTCGATGCCTGGAGTGGAGCTAACGGAAGGAAGGGGAAGGGAGAAGGCAGTGCCGGGAACAGGCTGACGCTCCGCCGTCCCAGGGGAGGCGGGCAGGGCGGCGAGGACTGCACGTCTGTGTTCAGCAGAAGCCAGACCTCCGGGGATTCAGTCCAGAGCAGAGAGAAGGGCACTTTGGGGTTCAGTGGCAGTGACGCCAGCAGAAGTGTGTGGAGGGGAGGCTGGGCAGCAGCCTGTGCTGGGAAGGGGGCGCTTCCCTCCCCCGGTCTGAGCCTGAGAGCTGCAGGCCAGCCGGACAAGCCCGCCCCAGCCCAGCCCAGCCCAGCCCAGCCCAGCTCTGGGAAGCACAGCCTCTCGCGGGTGAGGAGACAGTCGCTGCCGCAGGAGTCGGGGCCACTGGAGGACGCGCGCCTGAGCCACGCAGCACGGGGCGCCTCCGACAGTTCCTAAGGAACGGGGGATCTTACATCTAATTTGTGTTCTCACAGAACTGGAGAGAGGATCAAACAAGTGCGACCCATATCGACACCTGGGAGAGGCCGCTTAGAAAGGGTTTTAAGCGTAATGAGAGCTCTAAGCTCGGAGGGGGTGGGAAGGCAAGTCAGCAGCGTCTCCGATCTCCAGGGGAAAGGGCGGGCGGAAGAAAAGGCAGTGGCGGAAGCACAGCAGGCTGTCCCCAAGGGGGACCAGTTGGCCGTCAGACCGAGGTCTGTAGCTTTAAATGCCAAACGATTAGCGGCATCTGAAATGTTGGGTGCAGACCTCCACAGAAGTCGGCTCCGAAATAATTAGTCCAGAAAGCGAGCGCTATGAGAGCATTTCTTACCAAAAAATTATCAAACGCAACGAAAATGTCAGAAAAACCTGGTGACACAGACTAAATTCTACCCGTGAGTGCCCCCCGCCTGCAACCGCCTGTGCATCACAGGGCTCGCTGGCTTAGCAGGAAGCACCGGGAGCAGCCGGAACCCGCCTGGACGTCCTCCGCCCACTGAGGCGCGTGGGGGGGGCAGGAGGGTGCCCGCTCTGCTTTGTTCCCTAACGCGGGTCTCCTCTCGCTTCCTCCACAGCTTCGTTTGCTCCAATCAGCTTTGCGATCAAGGCCAAAGAGAACGATCTGCTTCCCCTGGAAAAGAACCGGGTGAAGCTGGACGATGACAGTGACGACGACGACGAGAGCAAAGAGGGACAGGAGAGCGCGGGCGCCGCTGCGAGCGCCGACCCCGTGGCGGCCCCGCCCTGCGTGGTGGTCGAGGAGAAGCGGCCTCAGCTCACCCAGGAGGAGCTGGAAGCCAAGCAAGGTGTGTCCGTGTGTCCTGTTTGTGGCTTTTTGTTAATCCTCACCCGATGTTTGTCCATTGGTTTTTATAGAGAGAGTGGAAGGAGGAGGGAGAGAGACCGGGAGAGAGACCATCGAGTGGCTGCCTCCTGCACGTGCCGCCCAGGACCTGGGAGGAGCCTGCAACCAGGCACCTTCCCTTGACTGGAGTCAAACCCAGGACCCTTCAGTCCTCGGGCCGACACTCTACCCACTGAGCTACACAGTGTGTTAAACTCGCTGGTTGACCTGCTGAGGCGGCAGTGCTGAGGCTGCGACCCGTCGGCCCGCTGGGAGGTGGGATGCTTTGCGCCGTGGACAGCTGTCAGCCTCAGGCAGGCGGGGCAGGTTTCCACTCTCCCCGCTGTCCTGTGTGGAAGCCCACCCTCCATCTGACTGATTTTGAAAGTGAATCTAAAAATGCTGCTAATAAGCATTGTAACTAGTTCTTTCAAAATGTGTTTGGTCTGATTTGTTTGCCTGTCCTGACATTTCAGTCTCGCTCCTCTTTTAAAGTAACCGCTGTGGTGGTGCCCTTCCCGCTGTGGAAATTAGGAGAGCGGGTCTGAGAGCGCTGCCGGCTCTGACGTCGCTCTCTCCTCTGTCTGTTCCTTCAGCGAAGCAGAAGCTGGAGGACCGCCTGGCCGCCGCCGCCCGGGAGAAGCTGGCCCAGGCGTCCAAGGAGTCCAAGGAGAAGCAGCTGCAAGCGGAGCGGAAGCGGAAAGCCGCTCTGTTCCTGCAAACCCTGAAGCACCCCGCGCCAGAGGCCGAGCTCGGGAAGGCCGAGGACAGTCCTTTCACCGTGGAGGTGAGGCCACAAGGGTCGGCGTCTGCACTGGGTGCGGCCAGTGAGGCCTGAGTGTGGGCTCCCCCGGCCTCTTGGCTCCAGCCTCAGGGGGCCCTCCGTCACTGTCAGACCCGGCTTCAGGCCTGGGCCGTGGGGCTCTGCTTTGTGGCTCCCGCAGATCCTCACGCAGGGGCCGGGCAGTGTCCCCGCTGCAGTCAGAGCAGATCTCCCGCTCCTTCCTGAGCGGTGCTCTGTGTGGGTCAGAGAGCCCTGCAGGCTGACCTGCCGCTGCTTCCCGGAGTCCCCTCTCCCACGTCGGCAACCGCCTTCCCTCCTGGGCAAGGGCCCTGCCTCTCTGCTGTAATTATGTCCCATTCCTAAGAGCCGGGCCTGTGAAACGGGGTTTGCTGCACGGGGCCTGTTGGTTTGCTTCCTGAGCAGAGCGGCCTCCTGGCTCAGGTGCTCAGCGTTCTGTGAGGCTGGTCGGTGCTCTCGCCTCAGGGTCGGTCTGAGACGGTCAGGAACCCCTGCTGGAGTGGGAGGGAGAGCAGCGAGTGTGGTGTGGGGCCTGTCCGGGGCTGTGCTGTGGGCCCTGCTGAGCCCCGCCCACGGGGACTGCGGGCTCTGCTCCCCGAGGCACATCCAGGCTGAGCGTGGCCGGTCTGCCCACAGCAGAGGGCGGGAGAGGCACGTGGGGAAGACCTCCCGGCCGGGAGGGTAAGTGGGAGCAGCTCACGCGACCACTGACACTGTGCAGAGAGGAGGGAGCGCAGGGCCCTGGCCAGTGTGCTCAGTGGTAGGGCGTCGGCCGGAGCACCGAAGCGTCGCAGGTTCGAATCCTCCAGGGCACGTCCCTGGGTGACAGGCTCCGTCCTCAGCCCCCGTCGGGGTGTGTGTGGGAGGCAGCCAGTCGCTGTGTCTCTCGCTGATGTTTCCCTTTGGCCCCTGCCCCCTTCCCACTCTCTAACAATCAGTGGAAAAACCACCTCCACAGAAGGACTGACAGCAAAACCGACAGGAGAGCAGAGTGTCAGCCACGCCCACTTTCTGGCTGCAGCTGCAGGAATTACCTCACAGCCGGGCCGAAGCCTGAGCCACTTTCATTCCCTTTACTGCGCCCATGTCAGGCGTGCAGTGAGTGAAGGGCTTAATTAAAAGGCATCTGCATACAGGAGGCCTCCTGGTTATACCACGGCCGCATCTGTCTTTCCGGGCGACTGTTTTCATGAGAGCTCGGTCCCCCCCAGAGCCGTCACCCGCAGCCCTGCGTTCCCCACGCTGCCGCGTCACCTGCCGCAGCCCCAGGCCCGTCCTTGCGAGCACGGCAGGCGGTGCTCCCGTCATCTCTGAGCGTCTCCCCCCGTGTTCCAGCGAGTGTTGTGCGTCTGAGACGCAGGCTGAGTGTTTATGCCTCTTGTTTAAATCACGGGGTCGATCCTGCTGGGAGTCTAGTGGGGGAGGTTGTCGCTACTGAACGATTTCTGCAGGAACGCGTGGCACTAGCAGACGGTGATAAATGCCTTTAATTGCTTTGAAACAAAAATACTGGAATTAAATTGGCAATTGTCACAAATGAGATTCACACTCGGAAATATTTCCAGCCTAAAGCAGCTTCTGAGACGGTGTCCTGGCTCCTCCAGTGTCCGGGTGCAGGGCCCGCGGGCCCCAGTGTATGCGGCAGGGCTTCAGCCCGCAGAGCGACTGGGACTTGGGGGGCCAGCCCCCATCTCTGGTGCACGTGTGTTCTCATTCCAGGTGATGTGACGGGCCCTGGGGGTCCTGTCAAGGCGGCCCTGACTGGGAACGGGGCTGCTCTGTGGGCTCGTCCGCCCGGCGGGCTGCTGAGCCTGGCTGGTTCCTGCTCCTGTGCCCGCAGCCTGTGGCCGGAGGAGGGGCTCCGGTGAGGGCGCTGGGCTGGTTCACCCTGCGGCCGGCTGAGTGAGCTGGGTCTGGTTGTGGCCACAGCTACCAGCTTCGTGTTTCTCTTCCAAAGTCATTTTCCGAGCGGCACCGACGTCCGTAAACACTGATGTGGGGGCTGAGGAGTCTCTTTTGGTGCAAAGTCGCCATCATGTATGAGAGAGCGAGTGTGGCTCTCTTCCCAGCCGTGTCTGTTCATCAGGTCCGGCCGCGTGGCTGACGGGTGGGAGGGGTCCTTCCGGGTCTGGGGAGCCGTCTGTTCCCGTGAGGCCTGCGCTGGTTCAGAGCCGCGTGGAGAGACGTGGTCCCTGAGGTGTCGTTGCGTCTGGTGCGAGGGCCTCGGGCAGTCGTGTGAACGGACGTTTTCAAACGCCACGTTGTCTTTGCTTCTGCTCCCAGGAAGCCAGCCCCGTGGCCTGCCCTCTCCTGAGTGGGGGCCGACCTCTGCCGCTTGTCGACATGAAACCCCCAGAAGGGCCCTCGAGCAAAAGCAGAGACCCTCCCCGCGAAGAAGAGAGAGAGAAGAAGAAGAAGAAGCACAAAAAACGGTCTCGAACAAGGTCGCGCTCCCCCAGGTACCACTCGTCGTCCAAGTCCCGGTCTCGGTCCCACTCGAAGGCGAAGCACTCCCTCCCCAGTGCCTACCGCACCGCGCGGCGCTCCAGGTGGGTGTGCGTGTGTCTGTGTGTGTGTGTGGGGGGGGGGTGCGTCCTGCAGGCCCAGACAAGAGCTCTGGAAAACATTTCTATGCCCTGGCGGGGGCTCTGTTAGTCGGGGTGCATGCAGGAGGCAGCCCATAGGTGCTTCACATTGACGCTTCTCTCTCCTCCTTTTCTCTCTCTCTCTCTCTAGAAAAAAATCAATAAAAACCTCCTTGGGTGAGGATTTTAAAAAAGAAAGTATTTTTTATTTTCTACTTAACTCTAAACCTCACGAGCTACTGGCAGGTTTTTAAGGAGATTTATCAAATGCCAACAGGCCCTGGGGGACGCACACACGGCCGCGGGCTGACTGTGAAACGCCCTGGGCTGGGGTTTGTGTTTAAAGGCGTGGACTTCCCTCGCGCCCCGACGCCTGTGGGTGTGACGGTCAGGGCAGCGGAGCTTGTGCCGCATCCTCCCATCTGCTCCGCACGAATTGTGACCCAGAGGGGCTCCGCGGCTCAGCACTGATTGGCCTCCCGCCGAGAGCCACTGTTGCACTGGGAGCTGCCTTTGCCGGGAGCCAGGTTTTGAAAGAGCAGCTGAGCTTAGCGTCTCGGGCCGCAGAGCCCACTCCTGGTAAAGCAGGCTTGTTTGTTTTCAAGTAGCTGCTGAGGGCTCAGACAGTTTTCAGCTCTAAACCTTGGGGTGTTCGGTGACGGCCTTTCTCCTGTGGCTGTGGGTCCTCTCCCGCGGGAAATGCAGGTGTGTACGCTCTGTGCTTGGGCACAGCTGCCTGTCAGCGTGTGTAAGGGCTCGTCTGACATCACGTGGTGGACACGGACAGTGTCGGCCTCGGGCCTCCGAGCGGTGACTGGCCAGGAGCTCCCACCTGCCTGCGTCCCAGTGAGCCCGCCGGCTGCTCGCTGTGAAGGCGGTCGGCCTCTTCCTGAGGCGGGAGTTCCGCTTTCACGTCGGGTGCGAGCGCAGTCCAGCCCCGGGGTCTGTGGGCCCAGGACTGCGGGTGGCCCTCGTCATTTAGCAAGGACGCGCAGGTGTCAAAGCGAGTGGACTTCCTCATGCCGAGTTCGTTGTAGAATTCCCCGTGGAGCGTCCGTGGTGCCGGAGCTTTGTCTAAGCAGAGCTTTCCTCGGGGTCTGGTTCCGCCAGCCCAGCCCATGTTCTTGTGAGTGTGGCGTGTGCCTGGGTCACACCCTCCCCACTCCCCCCTCCCCCCGGGGCACCACACGCGCCCGTCACAGCCGCTCCAGGGCGGCCGCAGAGCAGGCAGTTCCCACGTAGATTGTGACCTCGAGCAGATTGGCCAGGAGAACCCTGGGACAAGGCCTGCCCCCCCTTAGAATCTGTCCCATAAATCTTAGAAAAGGCCTGTCTGGGGGGGGGGGGGGGGGGACAACACACAAGACCTTTGAGGAGCAGCTCTGCGGGGGGCCGGGCCCTCCCAACGGGCAGTGTTCCCGGGCGACTGGGAGTGTGGTCTACACTGGTCTTTAGAACAACAATGTGTTGTGTTGAGCGTTTTATTGTAATTAAATGATTCAATGTAGGATTTTTTAAACTGGCAAAATCAAACTGCTCTTCTT
Source organism: Myotis lucifugus (assembly GCF_000147115.1). Lineage (NCBI taxonomy): Eukaryota > Metazoa > Chordata > Mammalia > Chiroptera > Vespertilionidae > Myotis > Myotis lucifugus. Next base: position 22,377 of record NW_005873370.1, read on the forward strand.
GATTGTTTTTTGAGTGGGTTGTCATAGAAACAGAACAAGAAGAAACTGGGTGTTTTTTTTTTCCATTTCTGCTTATTGCAGGACTTCCCAAACCAGTAATTTCACAGAACAAAAAACTAGATGAAGGATCCTGGGCCCATCATTAAAGGTCCCTCCGTTAAGGACCGTGTCCCTGTGGGAGGGTCTCGAGTGGGAGTCGGTGCCGGGGTCGCAGGGCCTGGTGCGTGTCCTGCGGGCACGTGAGAGGAGGATGGGGTGTTGATGGGGTTGCACCCCCGATGTCGTCACTGTGATCCCTTAGCCTACGTTCCCGAGAGGCTAGAGGGCACGGCCGATGGGACCGGAGGTTTGGGCTTCGTGCTCAGGAGCACAGGCCACGCCCCCTTGCGTCCCAGTGTCCCTGTTGCCATGGCGCACTGGGATCTCCTTGCTTTCCTTGCCTGGCTTTGGTAGAAGCCGCGGGAGCAGAAAGAGGCAGGAAGGAGGCTGCAGGCCCGAGTCAGGGCTGTGGCACTGGGGCCGGCACAGCTCCGGTGCAGAGTGAGCTGTGCGCTGCGTAACGTTTAGCGTCGCTGAGGCAGGTGCTCTGGGACGGGAGACAGTGTCCCAGCAGAGCAGTGAGTGGGGCGGGCCTCCGGCAGGACTGACAGGCGCCCGTCGCCCGCACCCCGGACTGAGGTCCCTCACCGCCTCGGCAGACGGGCGCCTGCGGCCAGCCAGCAGGACTGAGGTGCCCGTTCCTCTGCCAGGTCCCGGTCCCGGTCCCCTCGGAGAAGAGCTCACTCTCCCGAGAGACGGAGGGAAGACAGAAGCGTGCCCACCGCCTACCGGGTGAGCAACAGCCCGGGCGTCAGCAGGAAGCGGACCCGGTCCAGGTAGGCAGCTGGGGGCCTGGGGAGGGCCTCGCTCTGAACAGGCTGCAGGTCCTGGGAAGCCGCTGCTTTGGCGAACGCTGGGCCCCTCGCAGCCCTTCTCCCTGTGGGACACGAGCACAGGGGCCTCCGCCGTGCCCGGGTCACCTGTCCGGCCGCTGCCCCTCAGGACCACACGCGCACCGTTACTGTTGGCGGGAAGATCGGAGGTTCGAGTCTTGAGTAAATTCCAGCAGGTGACTGTGACCAGGCCAGGCCGCCGCCCCCAGCACGGCCCAGAGCAGGGGAGGGCCTGTCGTGCCCCTGACCGCCGGCCGGGGCCTGTCTTCGCTGAGGAGAGCGAGGGAGGCCGGCGCCCTGGTCTGAAAGGAGAAGCCGTGGCTGGTGCACCTGGTCTGGGCCTCTGGCACCGCAGCAGGTCCCCACTCCCCCGCCCAGGGGTCTCCGGGCACTGAGGGCTGACCTCACGCTAGAAGCCCAGGCACCGCCACTGACCGGACAAGACACCTCGTCCTCTGTGCCCGTCCAGGCCTGGGCACCCAGCTGGGAGCCTGGCCGGGACAGGGCTCCCGTTCCTGCCACTTGGCCAAGGGTGCATCTGCGACTCGTGCTTTATCACGTGGCGTGTGAGGTCCTTGTCTGTCCCGCGCGGGAGTGCGCAGCCCCGGCTCCAGCGGGTGGGCGGAGCGTCGGGGTCCCGGGGACGGCTGTCCGGGAAAGGCAAGGAGCGGCCGTGCCTCGGAGCCTCCGTTTGGTGTCACTCGCTACCGAGTGCGCGTCAGGACCCCGGGTTCCAGACCTTCCAGAGGGCGGATCCCACTTCCAGGTGCGAAGCTCACTGCCTGGGGCAGAAGACGCAGCCGCCACCTACCTGCCTGTCCACGGGGACCTGGCCGAGCAGCCTCAGGCCCGCCCTCCCCGACAGCTGCCGCTCTGACAGGCCTGGCTCACGAGAACGTTCCCGAGACCGGCGAGTGCTGAGCTCCATTAATTGACAAACGTGACCGCTCAGATGTGACTCCTAAAGCAGGTCGTGTTAACATTTGAAATGCATCATCGCCTTTGGCATATGTCAAGGGCATGGTCTGAAGTTAATTCCTTGTAGCAGAAGCGCTCTCCTGACAGAAGAGTTCTGACTTCGCCCTCAGATTAAGAGATGTGGGAGAAGACGGGGCCACGCTGGGCATCGTGGGGACTCGCCTGCTCTGGGACGTTGAGGTCACGCACAGCAGGCACCAGGGCTCGCCGCCTCCAGCACGGGGCCACCACGCATCTGACGCGAGTCCCCGCCCACGTGGCAGGAGCATAAAAGTCTACAGAGAGATTCTGGAAAATCCCCAAATATTTGGAAGTGAACACATTTTTAATTAATTGAAGGTCAAAGAAGAAATCACAAGAGAAAGTAGAAAATATGTTTTATTTCAAAGAGGAAGGGAGAGGGAGAGAAACATCATGGACTGGCTGCCTCCTGCACGCCCCGCACTGGGGATCGAGCCCCCAACCCTCTCTGGGGGAGCTGTGCTTAGAAGGAAGGTGGGAGCTTTGAGTGTTTACACTAGAAAAGGAAGGTCTGAAAACAGCGACCCGCTCCTCTGCCTTGAGAAGCTAGAGAGAACACACTAGGCACAGACTACACAGAAGCCAGGAAGTGATACAGATCAGAAATCAACAACACAAACTAACCGGAAAACAGTACAAACAAAAGTGGGCCTTTGGAATGATCAGAAAATTGGTAAATCTTTATGTGGCTTGATCAAGAATGAAGGACCCTGCAGACATTATTAATAAGGCGGTAAAATGTTACTTGTTTGGCCCATGGACTGGAGGGTCCTGGGTTCGATTCCCGCCAACGGCACGGGCCTCAGCAGC
>NW_005873371.1:0-10627 GCF_000147115.1 Myotis lucifugus
CACGTTATTTTCTAAACCTTACACTCTCGTGACCCGCGGGGCATAGGTCTTCTTTCTGAACCAGCTATAGTGCAGGGGAAATTGATTGTTAAACCAGCTTCATAACTCCCAGTCCACTAGCAGGGCTTTGATTTCTCGTAAGCTAGTGATGGCTCAGACGGGCCCGGCCCAACCCACCGCATCTTTCCTTTGGTCTCACGTGCTGGCAGGTTCTCTGTGTTGGCTCCAGGCAAAGGAGAGACAGGAAGGTGAAGAGGACGCAGGGGTCAGAGGCGCTGTCAGATGAAGGGAGGAGGCTCTGATTCCACCGGCACTTGCTTTGGATAATTTATCCTGCAATGGAAGGAGCCTTCGGGGCACCCAGGTATCCCAAGAAATTAGGAAGCGTCTTGGTCATGAGGACGCCCTTTAAACAGCTGAACTTGATGGCGAGCTAGGCCTCCCATCTGGCTGATCCGTGCACAGCGCTTCCTTTCTCCCTTCCTCCATTTATTTCATTCCTTCCTTCCTCCATTTGTTCACGCATCATTTATTGAATATGGGCCAAGCCCTGGAGTTGGCCAACAGCTGTACCAGCCTCTGAAAACTTCAGCCGCAGGTCAAATCACACAGTGGGAATCATGCCTCGGAAGCAAGATGTGGTCTTAACTCTGAGGGTAGGAAGACAAAGTCCTGCCGGAGCATTTAGAACGGTTCTGGGATAACAACGATTGACATTAATAATAGCAGCGAACTTTAATAATGCGATACCTAACCTAGGCCAGGCCCTGTCCTAAGCACTTTCTGTCACACATCTGATCTTCACAATGGTCCAGTGAAATGTGGGCACTGTTACCCATTTTACAGGTGAGAAAACCGAGAGAGAAATTAGGTAACTTGTCCGAGGTCACCAACTAGCAAATGGCCAAAGTTAGACCCAGGCCGCCCGTGCCACTGCTAGTGTATATACTGCCTTGACATTGGAGGGCGGGATGAGGCAAGTTTCTCCCTTCCAGGTGGGCGTTGGTCGTGCTTGGTGAGGAAGGGGGTGCTGCCTGTGGTCAGCGTTGTGGAAGGGCAGGAGTGGAGTTCGCCTGCGAAGGCTCCGGCAGACCTTGCCAAGGTAGATTAATCCCGCATCTGTGTTAGCTTTGGCCCGAGCCCACGGATTTGCAGCAGCTGTTGGGAAATAAAAACTCAGACCCCCAGTCAAGTGCAAGGCCCAGTCCTCAGAACAGGAGGCCGATTCCACGTCACCCCGCTGGCCGGGCTGCTCAGAAATGGCCAGGTTGCTTTTCCCTGCAGCGTCTGCGGGTGCTGACTAATCCCGCCCGCGCTCCCGATGAGCTGGGCTTTGTAGTTTGCATGTTCACAGCCCACCAGCTCCCCATCCCGGCCCTTTGGCCGTCTGCCTCATTGCTGTGTGGGTCACTGTGAAAGCCCTTCTGACCAGCATTCCTGGGACGATGGAGCTTCCACCACAAACTTGGGATCGCTAACCAGAACCAGCCGCCAGGCTGGGGAATCGGAACGTTTAAGTAACCCAATGGCCCATTTTGTCATCCTTTTTGATTTTTGCCAAGTTGAGCTAATATCGCCCCTCCTCCTCCTCCTCCTCCTCCTTCTTCTTCTTTTTAATTTCATCTTTGTTGCCTTGCTTTTGAATTCGGCGAACGAATAATTATAAACACTTAGATTTCTGTGCTTTCGGGTTTTTGCTGTTCAATTCCCGGGTCAGGGCACATACCCGGGTTGTGGGCTCCATCCTCAGAAGGCAGCGTGTAGGAGGCAGCCTGTTGATGATGATGTTTCTCTCTCATCAATGTTTCTATCTCTCTATCCCTCTCCCTTCCTCTCTCTCTCAAAATTAATAAAAACATATTTTTATAAAAAAAGTCATTTGGTCTTTCCCAACTGCAGCCCCAGTCAGTGTCACCCTCAGAGGGCTCCTTCGAGTTGCCCTCAGCCTTTTTGTCTCCTGAGTCCAATGGGATGTGAGCTCTTGCTTCATCCAGCCTCCTGGTTCAGAGGCTGGCCCAGCTCCTCCCCTCCCTGCACCCCACTCCACACACACACACACACACTGCTTTCCTAATGACTGGACTGCATTTCATGCGTCAGTCATCCAAGCCAGAAGGTGAAGAAATGAAGTAGGAATTCCTGTCAGAATCACACGTGGTGTCAGAGTTCTCTTAAGTAGAGAGAAAAGTAAAATCTATAGAGTCTGTTTTTTTAAAAAAAACAACCTCCAGATGCCCTTTTAAAATCTGGAAATCCAAACTGAGGGAGAGAGATAGAAGAAGAAGAAAAAGACAAGCAGACTACAAAAAATATGTATGTGTTGTGCTTATGGTGAAAAGACTACTTTTTGCAGGAGGAAATCTCCATTTTTGGAGCTTTAAGTACCGCCTACTAACTATATACAGTTGATGGATTAACTTTAAAATAGAGCTGACAGGAAAATGCTTTTTGAAAAGGATGCTGACAAGAAAAGAGGAAAATAAGCATAAATTTGATTCAGATATTAATAATGAGCCCCATGTGTATGGTGCTTTAGTTTTCAGAGCGTCTCCACACGCATCACCTCATTTAAAGCACACGCTCATCCTGGGATGTGGAGGTTACTGCGCCAGGTGAGAAGGCGTGACCCGCCCAAGGCTGGTGCCATGTCACCCACTGACATCTGATAAGATGTCAGGGCTAAGATGTGCACCCAAGGCCCCCTGAATTCTGTTTTCTTCCTACACTAACATGTTTCCTTCCAAGTAGGGACTTTAAGATCATGAGGAGGCACGTATGACTTTGATGAAATGCTCTAATATTGTGCCAAGGGAACATATAAACTCATTTCTTCGGACCCTTAAAAGCAAGTGCATTGAGCCCTAGCCGGTTTGGCTCAGTGGATAGAACATAGGCCCACGGACTGAAGGGTTCGATTCCGGTCAAGGGCATGTACCTCGGTTGCAGGCTCCATCCCTGGCCCTGAACAAGGTGCGTGCAGGAAGTAACCAATCGATGTGTCTCTCTCGCATGGACGTTTCTCTCTTTCTGTCTCTCCCCCTCCCTTCCACTCTCTCTAAAAATCAATGGGAAAATATCCTCAGGTGAAGAGTAACAACAAAAAAGGAAGTGCATTTAGTGCTCAGTCCTGGGTGGTTTTGATCTTCACTGTCCCAATGGCCAGGGGAGGTGGAGACTGCGGGAAGTCATCAGCTCTGAATGGCTTTAGAACAAAGCGGCACTAGAGTGAGACGTGGATCTCCCACTCTTCACTATTGCATCATCTTAGAGTTTAGGCAAATGCTGATTTTTATTAGAGGGATTTTCACGACAGGAACTAAGATGGGGTAATACCGTAGTTCTCCCAGTTGAATCATGGTCAAGCTGTGCACTAAAATGAACTTTTGAGACAAGGGGTCTTCAGGTAGGGTCTGTTCAGGGATGGGATCAGACAGGTTCACTACCAGGCTTCAAGGGATTCAGGAACTCTATGAAATCACACAGAAACTTTTCTGTGCATGTGCATTTTTCTCTGGGGGAAGGATCTATATCTTTTATCCTCAAAAGTGTCTGTGACCCCAAAATGGCTCTGAAACCACTCTTTTTTAAGAGGCCTTTTTAAAACCTTTAGAGGACCTGAGATGTCACGCACTTGAAAAGGCACAGAGGTGAATCTTGGCGACCATTTCTTCAAGCTCAAGCGTTCCTTCTTTTCAGTCAGGATAAGAAAGCCATCGTCAAAGCGGACCTGTAATTGACTTTTCTCACATAAAGCTCATTTTCTGGTCTGAGTATCAGAACTGACAAGATTGGAATGAGCATTCCTGTGCCTTCTGTGTTGTCTCAGAGCAGAGTGACTGTGGTGCTACAACCCGAGAAAGACCTTCCCATGCAAATCTACACGTCACTGGTGAATGACATAATTTCCTAAACAAATCACTATTGTATAAAATTAGACCATGATGTGTTAGTCTACGAAAGGATCAACTTTTCAGTGTCAGGTGTAATTCTAGAAGCCTAATTTTTTTTCTTCTTTTCGCTAAACCAATGGACCTTTACTTGGAAAGAAAAGATTCAACAACCGTGGGTAAAACAGAAGCCAAGACCTCTTGTCCTTCCCAGTGGAAGGGAAGATAGGGGTCATGGGTGGTACGGTCCCTTTCCTCTCCGAGGGGGATACTGGGAGACTTGGGGTGGAGCAGGGGGACATGTTACCGTCCTTCTGCCTACACGAGGGACCCAGAAAAAAAATGAATTCTTCTCTGTCTATTAGGGGAGAAATCTTACAAGGGTCTAGCCCAGTGGTCGGCAAACTCATTAGTCAACAGAGCCAAATATCAACAGTACAACGATTGAAATTTCTTTTGAGAGCCAAATTTTTTAAACTTAAACTATATAGGTAGGTACATTGTTATTAACTTAATTAGGGTACTCCTAAGGCTTAGGAAGAGCCACACTCAAGGGGCCAAAGAGCCGCATGTGGCTCTCGAGCCGCAGTTTGCCGACCACAGGGCTAGCCTAATGCCCTCAGGCTATCCCAAGCAGGCTGGCCTTCAGGGCCTCCTTTATGACTAATGCTGAGCGGCCAAGCATTTAGGGACTAGGTTGTGCAGGTACTAAAACCCACCATTTAAAAAAAAAAATTAGCCAAGAGCCAATCATATGCTTCCATTTCAAGTATAATATGGGTGCCTACGTTCAGACTGCTCTATTTAACCATGTTGTATCTGCCCTCTTCATATTTAAAGCTCACCGGCTGCCATTTACTTTCGGGAATAGTCTATCTACCCAAAAAAGAGGCTTGTTACAAGATGCCACTTGGTTGTAGGAGCCCCAAGTGCCAGGGAAGATAGGACTGTAGTGACCCCTTAATTCATGTGACCAGGGAAGAGTTCTTTTATGAAGGCAAGGATGGTTTGACCTTGGAGTGACTACTAATGAAATACACCACAGCCGGTCAAAAGAATAACCAAAAAGTAACCATCTATTCCTGATAAAACTTTCGGACAAAAAGTTATGGAAAGCTTTTTGTGTGTGTGATAAAATTGGCCATCTTAACCATTTTTTGTTGTTGGTAATCCTCATCCGGGGATATTTTTTCCATTGATTTTTAGAGTGGAAATGGGGGGGGGGAGATAGAGGAACATTGAGGTGAGAGAGACATATTGATTGGTTGGCTCCCACACAGTGTCTCGACCCGGGCGGGAATCCATCCTGCAACCAAGGTACATGCCCTTGACTGAACCTGGGACCCATTTGTCCTCAGGCCAATGCTGTAACCTTAACAGAGCAAAACTCAATAATATTTTTTATTGATTTCAGAGAGAAGAAGGGAGAGGGAGAGAGAGAAACATCAATGATGAGAGAGAATCGTTGATTGGCTGTCTCCTGCACGCCCCACATTGGGGATCGAGCCTGAAACGCAGGCACGTGCCCTGACCAGAAATCGAACCATGACCTCCTGGTTCACAGGTCGATGCTCAACCACTGAGCCACCACAGCTGAACCCATCTAAAATAAACCTTCTTTTTTTTTTTTAAATATATTTTATTGGTTCTTTACAGAGAGGAAGGGAGAGAGATAGAGAGTTAGAAACATCGATGAGAGAGAAACATCAATCAGCTGCCTCCTGCACATCTCCCACTGGGGATGTGCCCGCAACCCAGATACATGCCCTTGACCGGAATCGAACCTGGGACCCCTCAGTCCGCAGGCCGATGCTCCATCCACTGAGCCAAACCGGTTTTGGCTAAAATAAACCTTCTTTAAGTGTATAGTTCAGTGGTATTAAGTACATTCACATGGTTGTGTAACCATCTATCCCTGTAATTCTTTTCATCTTGTAAAACTGAAACTCTATACCTATTAAACAGTAATTCTTCATTCTTCCCATTACCCCAGCCCTGGCAGCCACCATTATAATTTCTATCTTTAGACTGCTCTGAGTACCTCACGTAAGTAGAATCCCGCAGTACCTATCTCTTTGTGACTGGCTTCTTTCCCTTAGCGTAATGTCCTCAAGGGGCATCCATGTGGTGGCATATTGCAAACTTTCCTTCCTTTTTAAGGCTGAATAATATTTAAGACTATTTTGTTTAACATGTTAAAGACTGTCTCAAACCAGTGGTTAATATTACATTTGAAGGTAAAATATTATAGATCTGTATCCAGATGTGGTCAGGATGCTTGCTGTTTAATATTGTTCGCAGCTCCAGCCAATATAGCTCGCTAAGAAAAGGAAATAAATGGTGTAACTGTTGAAAAAAAAAAGTTGTCTCTTATTTTAGCCAATAGGGTGCCTTTCTTTTCAGACTGCAAACCTATTTTGAAGTAAGAGTACATATATTTTAAAATTAGCTATTTTTACAACTCCATCTTTTCATTTGTGACCTAGATCCTATTCTTTTGCCTATTCAAGGACCTTTTTCTTGCATATTTTCTTTTCATCAATTTTTTACTCTCTCTTCTGGATTCTCCCCAGCAGCATATGTTATAGTATCTCCCACCTTTAAAATATCCTCCCTCTGACCTCATCTTACAAATATTCTCCCTCTGACCTCATTGTGTGTTTCTCCAGCTACAATCCCATTTCTCTGCTCCCTTTATAGCCAAACTCTTAAAGAGAATTGTCTATAGTCCAACTCAGTCCCTTATCTGCCATTTTCTTCTTTCTCTTTTTATAACCTTTCTTTTTAAAATTATTCTCCAGATATTTCACATGTTGGCAAGAGGACTAGAATTTGTTTGGGTCCAAGGCCCACTTTAGGCGTGTGTGCTAGGCAGAGCTGCACCCCATCCCCCCTCTTCACTCTAATCTGTCTTTCAGTTTCACCACTTCACTGACTCCTCCCTGGCCCTATTAAGGTCATATGTGACCTTAGTTGCCCATCGACTGGTCATTTCTCATTTTATTCAACATCTCAGCAGGATGTGGCACAGTAGCCTACTCCAAAACACTTTCTTCAGCTGCCTTTTGGGATACCAGAGTCTCCTCGTTTTCATCCTGTGACACTCGTCACTCCTTCTTAGTCTCCTGCATTGGTGGTCCCTGACTCTGTCCTGGGATCTCTTTTCTTCTGTGGCCATGGCCTCTCCTTGGATGACCTCATCCAGGCTTATGAACCCTAACAGAATCTAGGGACTGATGATCCCCGATTTATATTTCATGTCCTCCTTCCCCCACCAAGTCCAGATTTGTAAATCCAAATGGCTACTTGAAATCTCCATTTGCACATGTAATAGGCAACTCAAACTTGACCTGCCCAATCTTGATTTTTCCCTCTCAAAATTCGTCCTCCTCCATTGTTCCTCATCTACGTTCATCAGACCTTGACGCACTTTTGCTCAGTCCCCCAAACCACAATACATACTTGATCTTTTTCTTTCCATCATCCCTTGACATTCAATTTGTCAATCTACTCTATTGACTGTCTTCAAAATATATCATGTCCTCACTGTCTCTGCTGCTACAACCCAAGCCCTCGCCACTGCTCTCAACTTTAGCCTGAGCTGTTTTCAGTAGCCTCACCAGTTGGTATCTTGCCTTCCACTGTCTTCCTCTGCAGTGTGTTCCTTCACAAAAGCCAAAGTGACCTTTTAAAATGTAAATCAGGTCATACCACTCTCCTGCTAACCTATTATCCTGTATAATAAAAGCCTAATATGCTAAGTGTCTGGTCGGCCATTCAACCAATCAAAGTGTAGTATGCTAATGATATGCTAAGGCTGCTCAACCACTTGCTATGATGTGTACTGACCACCAGGGGGCATGACCAATCGCTATGACATGCACTGACCACCAGGGGGCAGACGCTCTGACTGGTAGGTGAGCTTACTGCTGGGGTCTGGCCGATTGGGACTGAGCGAGATGGGCCAGACACGCCCTGGAGCCCTCCTGAGGTCCCTCCCTGGCCCTGATCATGCACCGGTGGGGTCCCTTGGCCTGGCCTGCCCTCTCGCAATCCAGGACCCCTTGGGGGATGTCGGAGAGCTGGTTTCAGCCCAACGGCAGAACGACCAGTCGCTATGACATGCACTGACCACCAGGGGGCAGACGCTCAATGCAGGAGCTGCCCCCTGGTGGTTAGTGCGCTCCCACTGGGGGAGCGCCTGCTCAGCCAGCTGCCAGGCTCACAGCTGGCTCCCTGCGGGCCTAAGCCAGCAGCCGGACATCCCCTGAGGGCTCCCAAACTGCGAGAGGGTGCAGGCCGGCCTGAGGGATCCGCCCCCCCGCCTCCCGAGTTCACGAATTTTGTGTACGGGGCCTCTAGTACTTAGAATAAAATTCTATTATTTTTACCCATCTAAAGGGCTTTAAAGTCCTGGTCCACGATTGACCTTCTGACCTGCCCTCCCTGACTGTTTGGCTCCGTCCACTCCAGCCTGCCCTAGTCAGCCTCCTTGCCTCCACACAGCTTCCCTGGGCCGCAGCTGGCTTTCCTTGATGTGCACACGGCTTGCTCATTATTAGGGTCTTGTGCTCAACTGTCATTTCTTCAAAGATGACTTCCCAGATAACTCTAAGATATGTACCACTAGCCCCAGTCTGCTTTGTTTTTACCCTGCTTTGTTTAACTTCTATCAATTACCAGTGTCTGAAATTATTTTTCTATTCATATTCTTGTCTTTCCCACTCAAATGGAAGCTCTGCAAGGGCAGTGGCTTCCTATGCCTTGTTCTTTCTTGTATCCCTTGTGCTTAGAACAGAATTGGCACATAGTAGGTGCTCAGTTAATAACTGTTAAATAAAGTTCAGCACTTACCAGTTATAAAACATACTGCGGGGGTGAGGGGGCAGTCTGTTTACAACAGTGATGATAGATAGATAGATAGATAGATAGATAGATAGATAGATAATTATCAATAAGTAAAAAATAAGCAACAAACATGAGGTATCATTTTTTCCCTATTCAGTGGGAAAAACTAACGTTGGTGAGAGTGCTAGGACATGGGTACTGTCATTTGCCACTGGTGGAAATATAAAATTGTCTAAGCTTTCATAAGTGATGAGTCATGGATGATGTTTATCTCAACTTTCATGCATCATGAACTATGTCTCCCATTTTTTCCAATAATTACTCCCCCCCCCATAATTACTTTTTAAGCCAGAAAAATCCAATCATCTTAATCTTTCCCCCCCTCTTTAAAATAAAAATTTTGTGAAGTTGATCCCAGCAGCGGATGGCCTTGTTTTGCTGTTGCCTCTTAAGAATAGTCCATCTGACCCCTGTACCAGGCTTCCCTGGGATCATGCAATGCCTGTCATTGAGAACTGTGTGCAGAATCACTCTTGTTCTGCGGCCCTGGGCTGGCTTGGGGAGCCCATCGGACATGTGGGGCTGGGGAAAAACATGCAGGCGTGGCCCACCCAGTCTGGGGGGGGGGGGTCCCACCACCCTCCCCACCAAGACTCAGGTCTCCACAGACAGGGAAGCCTAACATTCCTGGGCAGATCCCCTGCCCCCCCAGCTCCCTCGCTGCCTGGGATTGAATTAAAAACAATAATAATCACAGCCACAGGTGCCTTTCTCTCTCCCGTATGCAGCTGAACCTCTGATGCCCGTTTCCTTAGACACGCTCGGCCCTGCTCTGCCCATGCCTGGTGGCCAGCCTCCTGCCTGGGCCCAGTCCTGGAAGGGAAGTTCGCAGCTGAATCCCCAACGGGCCATTCTTGTTTCCCCTGGTTTCTGTCTTTCCTGGAGGTTCATTGGTAGCTGGACATTTCACTTAATTCTGTTGCTTTCTGGGCTCGGCAGTTACGTTCCCGAGCACCCCGTGGCTCACCTGGACAGGTTCACCCAGACGGCTGAGAGCAAAGCCCGCACATACTTGGCTCCTGTATGTTGCATTCACATTTCCTCAGCCTCGTCCCACTTAGAATCTGGCCTTTGACAGTGTGCACAGTCAGCCTCAAGACCTGCCAACCATTGTGGATTGTTTACAGTGTCATCAAGAGTTAAGGGTTGAGCCTTAGCCGGTTGCTCAGTGGTTAGAGCGTCAGCCCTCGGACTGAAGGATCATGGGTTGGATTCCGTTCAAGGGCATGTACCTCGGTGTCAGGCTCAATCCCCGGCCCCGGTCAGGGCTCATGCAGGGAGCATCCAATCAATGTGTCTCTCTCACATCGATGTTTCTCTCTCTCTTAACTCTACTCCTCTCTTCCACTCTCTAAAAATCAATGGGGAAAACATATCCTCAGGTGAGGATTAACAAAGCAAACTAACTAACTAAAAAAAAGCTGAGGGTTGGGGCTGGCTCAGGATATTGCTTCCCTAGTGTTTGCTGGCTGAATGGCACACAGGTATAATGACTCTCCATGTCCAGGGACCTGGTGAAGCAGTGAGAGGGGCAGATTTTAACTACTTGTCTTCCGTTTCCTGTCCCTTCTCGTTGGGGTTCAGAACAGGGGAGCACCTGCCTGCTGAGAGGGTGGACAGGCACCAATAAAAAGCCTCCCTTTTTGCCTTAACCACTTGTTCTGGTTGTGTTCAAGAAGCATAATCCACCCTAGCCGGTTTGTCTCAGTGGATAGAGCGTCGGCCTGCAGACTGAAGGGTCTGGGGTTTGATTCTGGTCAAGATCACATACCTGGGTGCGGGGCTCGATAGGGGGCGTGCAGGAAGCAGCCAATCAATGATTCTCTCTCATC
>NW_005873371.1:11023-15996 GCF_000147115.1 Myotis lucifugus
AGGTTGTGTGCAGGAATGGGCTGCTGGTGATCCGTGATGACCCAGAAGGTGAGACCTTGGCATGTCCGTGCTGTACCCACCTCTGACCCTCTACCCTGACCTCCTTCCATTGCTGGAGAGTATGCAAATGAAATGCAAATGAAATACAGTTGACCCTTCAACCACGTGAGGGTTAGGGGCGCCAACCCCCATACAGTGGAAAATCCATGTATAACTTTGACTCCCCCCCAAACTTAACTACTAATAGCCTACTGTTAACCGAGAGCCTTACTGATAACATAAGCAATCAATTAACACATATTTTCTTTTTTCTTTTTTTTTAAATATTTTATTGATTTTTTACAGAGAGGAAGGGAGAGAGATAGAGAGTTAGAAACATCGATGAGAGAGAAACATCGATCAGCTGCCTCCTGCACATCTCCCACTGGGGATGTGCCCACAACCCAGGTACATGCCCTTGACCGGAATCGAACCTGGGACCTTTCAGTCCGCAGGCCGACGCTCGATCCAGCGAGCCAAACCGGTTCCGGCGACACCACATATTTTCTATGTTATATGTCGTATAAACTGTATTCGTACAATGAAGTAAGCTAGAGAAAATAAAATGATATTAAGAAAATCATAAAGAGCCTGGCCGGCGTGGCTCAGCGGTTGAACATCGACCTATGAACCAGGAAGTCATGGTTCCATTCCTGGTCAGGTCACATGCTCAGGTTGTAGGCTCCATCCCCAGTGGGGAGTGTGTAGGAGACAGCGGATCAATGATTCTCTATCATCATTAGTGTTTCTATCTCTCTCTCTCCCTCTCCTTTCCTCTCTGCAATCAATTAAAATATGTTTTTAAAAAAACAAAAAGAGCCCTGACCTGTTTGGCTCAGTGGATGGAGCGTCGGCCTGCGGACTGAAGGGTCCCAGGTTTGATTCCGGTCAAGGGCATGTACCTTGGTTGCGGGCACATCCCTGGTGAGGGGTGTGCAGGAGGCAGCTGATCGATGTTTCTCTCTCATCGATGTTTCTGACTCTCTGTCCTTCTCCCTTCCTCTCTGTAAAAAATCAATAAAATATATTTTTTTAAAAAAGAAAACCATAAAGAAAAAGAAAAACATCATAAGTAACAGACATAAAATTCACAGTACTGTGTGTTTTTATCAATACTGTAAGTTTACATCATCAGTTTTAGGCTATGCGGTTTATCTGTGAGTTTTTTCAAATTGCTGGTTAAAAAAAAATCTGCACATAATGGACCCAGGCAGTTCACTCATGTTTTTCAAGGGTCAATTGTATATGTAAGTGGGTTTACTTGGCTAAAGAATATTGTCTTGATGTAATTATGGTTTTCTCCAGGTCATGGTTAAGGTTTTTAAGGGATCAGAATGTCCCTCCTGGGAGCTTTAATTCATGGGCGAAGGAGATGGAGCTGAGGAAGGGAGTCAGCTTTGAGGGCGGAGGAGCCGTTGAGCAGCAGCTAGCGCTCCGGTACTCACTGCCAGTGCAGTTCCCCTGGCAAAGTCGCAGGCTCTGTGTCCTCCCCGCCGCGGTGGCGAGGGCGCCTCACTTCCTGCGCAGGCCTGGGTCTTGCTGGCCGGCTGGCTGGCCACGCACTGGGCAGGTTGCTCCGATCAGGGTGCTCAGTGCTGTCCAACATCGGTTTCTCTCCCCCTTGGACTGGAGTCATAAGATCTTCCTCCCTCACTTATTGATCCAACTAGACGATTCGAGCCTGGTCACACGTTTTCCCAGTTAAAATTGTACCTGCCTCCGAGAATCGCCCTCAGTAAAAACCAGGGCATCATAGAACCAAGTTCTCCAATTTAAACACACACACACACACACACACACACACACACACACACACTACTCTGAAGCTTGTTAAAATGTCGGTCTCCCCCCTATTCTCCGCCCCCCAAGATTTTTGGATCCATTTGTTCAGGGTGGGCTCCGCCACCTGCGTTTTCAGCCAGTCTGTGCCTCTCCCTCCCAGCCTCCCCTCACCCCAGGCGATTTTGAGGCCGTGGTCCATGGACCACCCTGTGAGAAAATACTGTCTGTTGAGCTGGGAGCATAGTATTTGCGCTTCCTGCCTGGGGCTTAAGAGTCATCAGAATGCAGACCATCTGGGTTGAGTGGGTTTGACTCTTTCCTTTCCCTAGACTTAAATTGTTATCTCACTTGGTTCCCTGGGCCCCAACTCAACAATTCTGGGGGCGGCCCTGGAGCATCACATTTTAAAATTCCCCAGTGGATTCTGAGTTGCAGTCAGAGTTGAGATGCCCTGGATCCCAGGGTTGGAATAGAAGAAACTCATGGCTAATATCTGAGGCAGCTTCCCCAGCCTGGCTCACCACCAGTCCCCCCGGGAGTCGGTTTTGCTGTTGGGGGACGTACAGCTTCAGCCCTGGATCCTGGGATTTGGGGTATGACCTGGGCTTCTGTATTCTTCAAAACACCCCCAGCAGATGGGCCCTGTGGTCATGCAAGTTCAGAAACCATTGCCTTGAGGGTAGGTAGGACTCTGTCAGGGACGAGTCCTGCTTTTATTCCTGTGTTGTAGCTGCAGGTCCTACGGGTGTTGGATGATACAGTTGCCGTGCTCTGCAGCCCCGAGGCCTCCTGGGTCAGAGGCCACGCGGAAGGGTCTTAACCTTCTCCCATCTGTTGCCTGTTTCAGGTTTGGAATTCCCCTGGGGACCTAAGCCTTTCAGGGAAGTCATTGCAGGGCCCTTGCTTAGAAATAACGGGCAGTCCCTGGAGAGCAGCAGCCTGGAGGGGTCTCACGTGGGCGTCTATTTCTCCGCACACTGGGTGAGTGTTTGCTCCTCTTCGGCCCGGACAGAACGAAGCAGGGAGGTCCCACCACCACCAGCTGTGATCGGCTCCCGGAGGTGTGACTGCCGGGGCGTAATTTCCTGGCGTCCTTCCTTTCTCCTGTGCCCAGTGCATTGTGATTGGCGGGCAACAAGTGCTTATTATTATGAATGATAATAGCAGCAAGAAAATGACTTCTTTTGACTGGTCTAAACAGACAGCTTTCTTAGGCCATTCTGGTGAGGCTTCTCATGGTCTCTGCGGGGGTTTGACTGCTGCCGGCTGGCCGGCTGGGAGGGGCGGGAGGAGCCTGTGCTGGATGCGGCCATCATGCTTGTTGCTGCCTCTGATGGACCAGGTCCTGCCAGCCCAACTCTGTGTGGGCCCTGCTGGCCTCCCGGCGATGGCAGGGGGCTGGGAAAGGGGACGCTGGAGGTGCAAAGTCACGCCCGGGATCCTGTTCTTGTCTTTCAGTGTCCCCCTTGCCGAAGCCTCACCCGGGTCCTGGTGGAATCCTACCGGAAGATCAAGGAGGCAGGCCAGAAATTCGAGATCATCTTTGTTAGCGCAGACAGGTAAGGTGGTGCGCCGGAGCCGGTTAACGTGCCTTTGTCTCACTTCTCCCTTCTCACTTCTCACTTCTGTAGGGTAGAGCTTGGAGACTGGGATTGGGGAAAGCATAGCTGGGATTATTGGCAGCGGGACGGATGCATGTCACATGTACTCTGGGAATTGTCTGAAGGGAAGCCGAGAAAGCCTTGTTCTTGCTGTAAATATGTTGGTAGGTCCTAATTCAGGCCGGGGTCGTTTGAGATTAGGATGCATTTTCCTGATTTGTTCAGCTTTGGATTGTGGTGAAAGGATATGGAGGTGGGGGGGTGGGGGAGGAGGATGGAAAGAAAAGAGCAGAGGCTAATGGATTGTGATGCCTGTCTTAGCTGGCTGTGTAGTCACCTTCCTTAGCTCCAGCCACGAACTTTATCTGGGGGTGTCATAAAAACCAGGGGGGCAGACCTTTTTCCTGGACCATGTCGGGCCCTTTTAGCCCCAGTTTCCTCTGCCTCTTGCCCTCTCCCTGGCTTTATTCATCAGTGACCGTCCTACATCACAAAACTCTGCCCCAATTCAGACCGAGCCGCCAGGTGCTTCTGCCTTTGAGTGCCTGCTCACAGAAGGCTCTCTGAGAGCCAGCACATGGAGAGCATGCTGTACGCTGAGGTAGCCTTGACGTCCGTGCTGTTTCATGCTGTGGTCCCTCCCCCGGCTCCCTGGCTTCCATCTCAGTGCCTGTGAGTGGGGACAAGCTTGAAGCATGCCAGGTGGAGTAATAACGTGTTTAAAGCTTTTTAAAAAATCAACTTCACTGCAGTATAATTGACATACAATGAAATGCAGACATTTTAAGTACACAGTTCAATGCATTCTGACAAATGTGCGTACCATGTAAGCATCACAATTACAATAGAGCATTTCCAGCACTCAGAAGACTTCCCATGCCTCTCCTCGGTCAGTTCTCACCCCCAAGCCCCCATTTCAAGGCACCCCTAATCTGCTTTCTTGGCTGTTGCTTGATTAGATTGGTCATTCCTGGAATTTCTTACGTGTGGAATCATAGTGTCTATGATTGCTTAAAAGTGTGGTCCTGTACACGCCACTCTTACTATACAAAATAGAAATGTCACAGGAAACGCAGTGTCTGAACATCTGGGCTTCTTATAAAAAAGTGTTAAGACCCATCTGTGTTGAACATGAAAAGTTGGGCTGGGTGCAGTGGCTCAGTGGTTGAGCATCCATCTATGAACCAGGAGGTCATGGTTCGATTCCCGGTCAGGGCACATGCCCAGGTTGCAGGCTCGATCCCCTGTGTGGGGCATCCAGGGGGCAGCCAATCAATGATTCTCTCTCATTATTGATGTTTCGATCTCTCTCTCCCTCTCCCTTCCTCTCTGAAATCAATAAAAATATACTTTGAAGAAGGAAAGAAAAGTTGGGCATGAGTTAAACGAGGGGGGTGCAGGGGAGCGAGCTGTTGAGATGGCCTGGCGTTGTGGTTTGTATCCACCAGCCCTGTGGAGGCATTTGCTTCCCGGCGTACAGAGTGGACGAAATGACCCCTCTGTGTCTGAACGCGATCAGACGCCTCTGCATCTGCAGAGCCCTGGGCACTG
>NW_005873371.1:16096-18244 GCF_000147115.1 Myotis lucifugus
GGGACCCAGCGGTGGTGCCCTCGGGAGTAATAGAGCCTTGTTTCCATGTGTGTCTCTGTAGGTCAGAGGACTCCTTCAAACAGTACTTCAGTGAGATGCCCTGGCTCGCTGTCCCCTACACCGACGAGGCCCGGCGGTCACGCCTCAACCGGCTGTATGGGATCCAAGGTAGGCATTCCCACACCACGGCGCTTCTTGGAAACCTGCTCATCCGGGCTCACCACGTCTTTGGCTTTCCTTTCAGAGGGAAAAGAACCTTTTTATTTCCATGAATGTTCACTTGCTTTACCATCTTCAAAATGACATGTGGTGAATTTTATATTACGTGGGTTATACTGTTTTTTAAGCAAAGTATTTTCCCAGGGGAGGCAGCTACTCCTCCCCCTCACCAGCTCCCCAGTGACTTGGCCAAAACCCCATCCCGTGGGTTTTACTCTCAAACAGACCTGAGAGTAGTCTGGTTCCATCACTCAGATGCTTTGAGCCTCAGTTTCCTCATCTGCGAAACGGGGGTGCTACATCGCTGCCACAGGACTTGCTGGGAACACTGACAGGAGAATGTATATAAAGCACTTCCCATGATTCCTGTAGCGTAATGGTGAGGGCTGCGTGGGTATTACTTTTAGGTGAGACAGTTGGTTTCCTGAGAGTGTAGCAAACGAGGACTTGGAGTATTGATCATGTTTTTCAGAAACAACGATCATTCGTGAGGCAAACGGGGTTCTTGTTCTTTACTGTGTGAATACCTCCATCCAGCCTGCACACGGCCAGGTGTTTTCTTGGCAAAGCACTTAACTAGCCTGTGAAGAGTTAAACTCATTCTCTTTGTATCAGCAGTGCCAGAGCCTGGTCGACCCTCGGTGGGTACAGCGAATGTTTGCGTTCTCAGTGCCCCTTGTGTTACATGGGGAATGGGAAAAAATTAAGATGTTCCTCCAAATCCCACAGCTTATGGGGGAACTCATCTGATCCTTTCATCTTTTTCTTCACCATTTACAGTAAGCATGTATGACTTTGTTTGGAGCTAAAGTTTCAAAAAATACTTTATTTTAAATCGGTGCTTCTCAATTTCAAATGTGCCTCTAAGAATTGCCTGGGGATCTTGGGAGCGTGCAGATTCTGATTCAGTGGGTCTGGGGTGGCCCACATTTTTAGGGAGCCCCAGGTGGTGCTGATGCTGCTGTCCAGGGTATTAATAGTCTAGGTCTATTAATTTTTTTAAATCTTCACCCAAGGATATATTTATTAATTTTAGAGAGACAGGGAGAGAGAGAGAAAGAGGAAGACATGGATGTGAGAGAGAAGATCAATCAGTTGCCCTCCACATGCGCCCCCACCAGGGATTGAACCCCCAACTTAGGCATGTGCCCTGATTGGGAATGAAACTCGCAACCTTTGGGTACATGAGACGATGCTCCAACCAGCTGAGTCAACCAGCCAGAGCTACGTCTATTAATTTTTTGAGAATGTTGGGGGCTCATACCTCCTATTAATAAAAAAGATGAGAGCAGTTCCCTTTCCAAAGAGAAGTCGAGTAACATGACTTTGTTCACTGGTCTAGAAGGAAAAGCACCAAGTTGCTTGGGGACCTTAAAGGAGACGCCACAGGCTTGTTTCCTCCCCGCACTCTGCTTGCAGAGACACTGAAAGCTCAGGTGCGCTTTGGTGGGCAGCACAGGGTGGAATTGCTACTTCCTGGGGATCAGTAAAACTTCATCTCTCCATTCATTCATTCATTCATTCATTCATTCATTCATTCATTCAACAGATGCTTGCTGAATGACTTTGAGCAAGTTACTTAACCTCTTTTATCAGTAAAATTTGGAAGTTTCAATGTTTGGCACAGAGTCGGCACTTAATAAGTATTTAACTGACCAGCTCAGGAAAAAAAGGGAAAATTAGATTTTACAACCTAAAACAGATAAACTGTTGGGTGTCAAAAACCTTAAACAGCCCTGGCTGGTTTGGCTCAGTGGATAGAGCGTCGGCCTACAGACCAAAGGGTCCCAGGTTCAATTCTGGCCAACAGCACATGCCTGGGGTTGCAGGCTCGATCCCCAGTGGGGGGCATGCGAGAGGCAGCCAGTCAATGATTCTCTCTCATCATTGATGTTCTGTCTCTCTCTCCCTCTCCCTTCCTCTCTGAAA
>NW_005873371.1:18344-25713 GCF_000147115.1 Myotis lucifugus
AGCTTAAACAAAGCCAACCAACAATATTAATAACATGCTGGCAAAGAGTCAATATCCTTCATAGAAAAAGAGCTCTTTCCAGATACCAGTCCAAAAGAGAGAGAAAAGACAATATAGCCCTGGCCAGTTGCTCAGTGGTTAGAGCATAAGCCTGCAGGCGAAAGGGTCAAGGGTTCGATTTCCCGTCAAGAGCACATACCTCGGTTGTAGGTTCGACCCCCACCCCCAGTTGGGAACATGCAGGAGGCAACCATTTGATCTCTCTCTCTCTCTCTCTCCCCCTCCTCCCTCCCTTCCACTCTCTGAAAAAAAATTAAAAAACACAAAAATCAATGGAAAAAATATCCTTGGGTGAGGATTAAAAAAAAAGACAATTTAGACAATAAAGATACAAGGTAGGCAATTTGTCCAATGTATAGTGTCAGAATGGATATCAAAAATATTCAGCATAATTTACTTTCATGAATTACGGATGAAAACACTGAATTTGTATATATCACATTTGCAAAGAATTACCACCACCACCACCACCAAAAAAAAAATCCCCAGCGTGGGGAAGAGAGCAGACTGCTGGGACTGTAAATAGGACAACCTTTCAAGAAAGCAATTGGCAGTACACATCAGAGGCCTTTAAAAAATCTATAAGGCCTTTCATTTAAAAATCCCACTTGTAGCCGAAACCGGTTTGGCTCAGTGGATAGAGCGTCGGCTTGCGGACTGAAAGGTCCCAGGTTCGATTCCGGTCAAGGGCATGTACCTGGGTTGCGGGCACATCCCCAGTAGGAGATGTGCAGGAGGCAGCTGATCAATGTTTCTCTCTCATTGATGTTTCTAACTCTCTATCTCTCTCCCTTCCTCTCTGTAAAAAATCAATAAAATATATTTTAAAAAAAAAAAAAAAAAATCCCACTTGTAGGAATTTATGCCCAGGAAATTATCCCAGAGCACCCAGCAAAGACTGAGCTTCTCTTGAGCAGTTGGTGGATTTCTGGTTTTTTGGTTATTTCTTTCATATTTGCATACTTGGAATTTCATTACAGACCATGATTCTTTCTTTGCTTCAGCCCCTAGAAAACCCAGAGCTATATTTGTAACCACTTCAGTGATTTTGCAGAACTGACCATTTCTGTGCGTGTCCTTGACCCTGGCTTCGTTTCCTCTTCCTTTCTTGTGTTCCCTTCAGGGGGATATTTTCATCTGTTTTTATTAGATTATATCATGCAGTTTTTAAGACACCTCAGATCCCTTTTGGAAAAAAAGATGGAGTAGATTTAAACGCATAGGATCCTATTTCTCAAGCTCCAGCTAGCCACTGGGACTGAGCTCAGTGGGAAATGAGAAACCAGAGGGTGGCCCAGTGCTGCCCTTGAGTGGACGAGATGAGCCTTACATTGGGAAATTACCAAAGAGCAGAGAGTACAATGATGTAAAAAGTGTTGATCAAATAAGTGCCATTTTGTACGGCAGCTTGGAAGGAATGAGACTTTTCAGAGACGCATCCATTCCGCACAGTCTCTTAAGGCCCTGGCAGGGTGGGGATGAGAAGTGCATGGGTGGCCCTGCCCCAGAGCGTGGAGCTGGGCGCTGGGCCTCACTGAGCCACTCTGCTGGGCTTGGAGGCCTCCCCACATTTCCAGTCATGAGCCATCAGGGGGCAGGATCTCTCTGTCCACCATCGGGAGTTCAGTTGCCCTTTCCTAGGCCTGGGGTCCAGCATGACGCAGGCATCCCTGGTGGTCAGTGCCAAGGCCGTGGGGTCACCGGAAGTGAAGACGGTACCTAAGGGTCATCTATATGTAATGCACAGCCTGTTTGCGGCTGGCAGTCTGCCCTCCCTGTGCTCTGAGATGCTGCTGAGGACCCTTTGGGGGGGTTGTGTGGCGGGGGGGGGGGGCGTGCATAGGCACAGAAGAGTAATCTCATAAGAGAGATCATGAGCTCTTCAAGAATCCAACACGAGCCCTAGCCGGTTTGGCTCAGTGGATAGAGCATCGGCCTGCAGACTGGAAAGGTCCTGGGTTCGATTCCAGTCAAAGGCACATGCCCGGGTTACGGGCTCAATCCCCAATAGGAGGCGTGCAGGAGGCAGCTGATCAATGATTCTCTCTCATCATTGTTGTTTCTCTCTCTCTCTCTCCCTCTCCCTTCCTCTCTGAAATCAATTTAAAAAAAAAAAAAAGAATCCAACACGAGTTTTGGACACACCACTAAGGCTGGAGAGTGCCCTTCTGTGGGCCGTTGGCAGGACACACAAATATTTAAGTAGATTAAAAAATGAAATAGACTATTTTCTGTCTGTCTTCAGAAAGCAGAGAAGGGAACTCTCCTTTCAGATGCTCCAGCAGTCGACATGCAGATATTACAGATGGAGGAGCCTCGGTTGTTAGGTGTGGCCAAGACAGCCAGAAAGTGGGTGACCACAACTGAGGAGGAAGAGAATGGAGACTTTTCAGAGACGCATCCATTCCGCACAGTCTCTTAAGGCCCCGGCAGTGTGGGGATGAGAAGTGCATTTGTGGTCCCTGACTTCAAGGAGCCCTCCTTTTAGGATCTGAAGGCTGATCTGCAGAGGCTCTGTGCCCAGGCAGTGGCGGCCGGCCAGCCACGCCACAGGGAGAGAATGTGGGATTCATGAGGAGCCCCGTTCCGGCCAGGGAGCCTGCACTGCCGCCCAACCCTGCACCTGGCCCGCCCCACTGCTCCTCGGCTGCTGGCTCCATGGCCCACACTCCTCTGCCATCTGTTCTAGTCTCTCTTCAGCGTGGACCTGTCTGCTTTCCCAGCTCCCCACCTCCTGCTTCCTTGCCCTCGAGGCTATAGTTTTTGGCACAGTGTTTTGTGCCGATGGCTCCTTGATCACTGATCTCTGGGACTCATTCCTGCAAGCAGCCTGTCAGACATGGTCTACTGACCTTGATCTGCCTGCCTCTGGCCTTATCAAACCAGAGATGCACTAAAGCGCAGTGAAATATGAGTATAGAAGAGCAACACAACATCCTTATCAAGGTGGCATTTAATGAAGGGCCATAGGATGGAGGAATCCGAGTTCAGAGGAGACTTGCTTGGAACTGTTGAACCAGGAAGGCTTCCTGGAGGAGGTGGCTATGGAGCAGGGTCTTACAGAATGTATGTGGTTTAGATAAGAGGTTTGGGACATTTCAGGGCAATGGCCAGAGCAGGTTGCCCATGGTGTACTAGAAGGAGAGTGGGCAATAGACTGATGTTGCCATATTGTATAGAGCTTTGAACGCTATGTCGAGATCCATGGATTTGACCCTTTGGACTTTTAGAGCCTTTTGAAAAAATTTTAAAATATATTTTTATTGATTTCAGAGAGGAAGGGATAGGAAGAGAGAGATAGAAACATCAATCATGAGAGAGAATCATGGATTGGCTGCCTCCTGCATGCCCCCTACTGGGGATCGAGCCTGCAACCCAGGCATATGCCCTGACCAGGAATCGAACCGGTGACCTCTTAGTTCATGGGTTGATGCTCAACCACTGAGCCACACCGCCTGGGCCTTTTGAAATTTAAAAAAAAAAATATTTTATTGATTTTTTACAGAGAGGAAGGAAGAGAGATAGAGAGTTAGAAACATCGATGAGAGAGAAACATCGATCAGCTGCCTCCTGCACACCCCCTACTAGGGATATGCCCGCAACCAAGGTACATGCCCTTGACTGGAATCGAACCCAGGACCCTTCAGTCCGCAGGTCGACGCTCTATCCACTGAGCCAAACTGGTTAGGGCTGAAATTTTTGATTAAGGAGAGATCAGTGCAGTAGTGATATTTAAGCTAGACTGGAAGAGAAATCCCAGAGGCCAGTTCACGGATACTTCTTTCTTTTCTTTTTCTTTTTTTTTTTTTTTTTTTGATAAATTTTTAAAAATCGCCTTGAGAAAGAGAGATGAAGGGAGAATGAGAGAGAGAGAAACATTGATTCGTTGTTCCACTTACCTGTGTATTTATTGGTTGATTCTTGTATGTGCCCTGACTGGGAAGCGAACCCGACAACCTTGGTGGATAGGGACGATGCTCTAACCAACTGAGCGACCCAGCCAGAGCTATTTTTTTTTCTTTCTTTTTTTAGTTGAGGTAAAATTGGTATGTAACATGATATTAGTTTCAGGCATACAACATAATTCGATATTTGTATACCGTACAAAGCAATCACCACAATAAGTCTAGTTACCTTCCGTCACCATACTACTGACCCCTGTACCCATTTTACCCACCCCAACCCCCTTCCCTACTGATAACCACCAGTCTGTTCTCTTTATGAGTTTTGTTGTTTGATTGTTTACTTTGTTTTTTACATTCCACATCTAAGCAAAATCATATAATATTTGTCTTTGTCTCACTGACTTAGCATAATACTCTCAAGATCCATCCATATGGTTGCAAATGGCAACACTTCCTTCTTTTTTATGGCTGAGTGGTATTCCAGTGTGTGTGTGTGTACACACACTACATCTTTTTATTTATTTATTAATCCATTGTCGGACATGTAGGTTGTTTTCATATCTTGGTTATCATAAATAATGCTGTATTGAACATAGGGGTGCATATCTTTTTTGAGTTAGTGTTCTGTGTTCTTCAGATAAATAGCAGTATTTATCCATATGCTGGATCATATGGTAGTTCTACTTTAATTTTTTTGAGGAACCTCCATACTGTTCTCCAGAGTGGCTGCACCAATTTATATTCCCACAAACAGTTATTATTCCCAGTCAGGGCACATGCTTGGGTTGTGAGCTCAATCTCCAGTAGGGGGTGTGCAGGAGGCAGCCGGTCAGTGATTCTCTTTCATCATTGATGTGTCTATCTCTCTCTCCCTCTCCCTTCCTCTCTGAAATCAATAAAAATATTTTAAAAAGAAAAGAAAAAAAGTGTACAGTGTGTTGAGTTGCCAGTGTTATAGTTAAAAACAGAGCAAAGTAAAGGAATTGGGAGTACAGGGTAGGGTTAAGGGGATCCACTTGCAAACTTAGCTAAACTCCTTTAAACATTTTAAATTGATTTATAAATTTAAATCTTAAAAAATACTTACCTGAAAGATAAAATGTCCCCAAATTCTTAAGTCTTTTAACTCTAGTAAATTAAACTTAACAAATATGGCAATTCTTAAGTTCCCCCAAATGGAGCAGTACTGTTAGTATTGTTTTAACTTAGAATCATAACCCAGAATCAGTAACACATTTTAATATTGTAATCACAGGACCAACCTGTTATTCTGTTGGGCCACCTTGCTTAAATGAAAACAAATGCAGAAGTTAAATACCAAATATGTATGTCTTTCTTTCCTTCTTTTTTTTTTTTTTTTAAATAACCGGCTTTTATTTATTTATTTTTTAAGAGAGAGGGAAAGGGAGAGGGAGAAGGAGAGGGAGGGAGAAAGAGAGAAACATCCACTCTGTTGCCATCCACATACACCCTGGATTGAACTCACAACCTGGGCATGTGTCCTGACTGGGAATCGAACCAGTGACCTTTCGGTGCACAGGGCAACGCTCAACCAACTGAGCCACACTGGCCAGGGCATGTGGATGTCTTGACACACACAAAAAAACATTAATACCATGGGTTTAATTCACGTTTCTAAACTTAATTCTAGATCTTCCTATGTTTGAAAGATGCTCACTTATAAAGGAGATAATTGTATCCTTCCAATGATATCATCTCGGAAGTCTCTTCGCCGCTCGTTGAGGTTGCCTATGTGGATGGCCCTCGTCACAGTCTGCTCTTTGCTCTCCAAATAGGACTGTCCTCACCTTCAGAGCCCTTGTAGTTTGAGTCCCTGGTTTGGGATCCTTCCTGAATTCTTCCCTCTAGTCTTAGAAATCAGCAACTCTGCCCTAGGCTGCATGATCCCGCAATTGAATTTTGCTTTTCTTTACCTCTGAGGATATTTAAATGCCTCCAGCCTAGCTCTAAATACCTTTGAACTTGAAGGAGTTGTGTATTCTTTCATACTCTTCATAGCATCACAAAACTAAAAATTGTTCTTTATTGAACTCTGAATTTCCTGAGCTTTGTATGACCGTGGTTACAACTTCCAAAGTCATTCCACTGGTGTGTTTATAGGTATGTATGTATAGTCTGAGCTGTTTTTACTCACAATACTTGCAACACCAAATGTGTAGGGGTTTTTCCACACGCCAACCGGTTCTTTGACACCTGTGTCACACACATACAGTTCAATCCAATGCAATTCGGACACCAGGTCCCGGGAGTTCGGGTCAGACCCCACAGGGCCAGCTGCCTCTCCCCCTCTTCAGATGCCAGTTGCAAGTCCCAGTCCTTTTGACTGACGGGCTGTAAACCAGCGTTCCTGTGGCCCCTCCTCTGCATCAGTAATTGGCTAGAACAGCTCACAGGATTCTGGAAAACATTTTACTTACTGTTATTACTGGTTTGTTATAAAGGATACCACTCAGGAACAGCCAATGTAAGAGATGCACTGGGCAAGGCTCCTGGGAAGGGGGTGGAGCTTCTATGTCCTCTCCAAGCACCACCCTCCCAGCCAGCCTCCATAGAGCCACGCCAGCCTGGAAGCTCTCTGCACCCGTCACTGCGGGCTTTATGGAGGTTTCATTCTATAGGCATGATTGGCTAACTCACTGGCCCTTGGTCATGAGTTCAACCTCTAGCTCTTCTCCCTCTCCAACAGAGTGAACTTGTGGGTGCTGGGAGGGTGGGGGAATTTGAAGGGGGGAGTGGAGCTGAATGTTCTAGGCTTCTAATCATGCCTTTCTGGTGACCAGCTTCCATTCTGAAGCTATTTAGGAGCCCGCCCCCAGTCATCTCATTAACATACAAAAGGACACTGACCACTCCCAGATTCCAGGGGTCTTAGGATTTGGGACTAAAACCAAATATTAGAACAAAAGATGCCCCATCACCCCTTATCACGCAAGAAATTATAAGGGTTTGGGGAGCTCTGTGCCAGAAACGGGATGAAGACCAAACATGTATTTATTATTATATTACAAAATCCCACACACTGTCCGGCTGCCGTGGCTCAGTGGTTGAGCATGACCTATGAACCAGGAGGTCAGGGTTCGATTCCCAGTCGGGGCACATGCCCGGGTTTTGGGCTCCATCCCCAGAATGGGGCATACAGGAAGCAGCTGAACAATGATTCTCTCTCATCATTGATGTTTCTATCTCTCCCTCTCCCTTCCTCTCCGAAATCAATAAAAAAATATATTTTTAAAAATCACACACACACACACACACACACACACACACACACGCACGCACACGAGTCAGCGGAGGGTCTTGCTGTTTTGAGTGTCTGGTCTTCAGCACCTCCTACAGGGCTGTCTGTGGGAGCGCCCCCCCTCCCTCTCTGACTGTCCTGGGCT
>NW_005873372.1:0-7643 GCF_000147115.1 Myotis lucifugus
CAGCCCACAGCCTGCTCCCCACTCCCAGCCCACAGCCTGCCCCCCTTCCAGCTCACAGGCTCTTCCCCCCTCCCAAGCCCACAGCCTGCTCCCCCCTCCCAGTTCACAGCCTGCCCTCTCTTCCCCAAGCCCACAGCCTGCCCCACAAGGCCACAGCCTTCTCCAGTCCAACTATCAATCAACCATCCCCTCACCTCCTTCATCCAAAGGGAAATCTGTAAAATGCAGAATCAATCCTTCTGGGCTCTTCTATAATCTTCCTCTTTAATGGAGGGTGGGGTCCAGGGGTGCACAGCAGGGCCAGCTCTGGAATCCGGGGCATCTGGCTTCTATTCAGACCCAGTCACTGACCTCCGAAGCATCTTGAAAGCATTTGCCTGTCTCAACAATCTAAAATGAGCTATTGACTTCAGGCTCACAGCAGCCCAAATGTATGTTCCATTTGGAAACAATTGGAAGTAAGACAGCATTTCTGTCTTTTTCTTTCTTTTTTCTTTTTTTTTAGGAGGAAGGTGGAAATAACACAGGACTTTGAGTCAGAAGACTAGCCTCCATTCCAACCCCTGCTTAGTCACTTGCCTGAGACCACTGTGTGGTTGTATTTGGTTACCTTAATCTCTCTGCAATTTTGGTTTCTCAAATGTCAAATCATGTTTAATTTCCTCTCTCAAGAAGTAGTTGAGAGGCTTAAATAACAACGTCTGGTAAGATCCTGGTGCAGTGCCTGGCTTCCAGTCTCTTCCTTTGTCAGACAAAGGCTCTGCTGTAGATGACTAACCGGGCCTGCTCTGTCTGCCTCACACAGTGCTGTGTGATCATGCAGACAAAGCATGTCCAAGTGTAGGGTGACTTTAAAGGACTCTGCAGATATAAGGGATTATAGTTGGGATCAATATTTTACCAATAATGTGTAATAACATTTCAAAGCCAAATGCTCGGATTCCTAAGATCAGTTCAGGGAAACTTGGGAATGAGAAGTTTCTCGACAATCACTGGAGGTTTGTCTGGCTGGGCTGATGACTCACCGTCTGGGCATGAGTCCATCCACAGGCAATAGTTACCCGATTCTCAGTTTCTTCCTAAAAAATGTCCTTCCCCCATCCCTGAGCTCTGCTTTCCTGACCCCCACTGAGAAGCGTCCTGCAGCCTGTCCTGGAAATGCCCGCTAAAGTGCAACATATGTGTTATGCCCAGATTTCAGGATCCCCAAGGAACCACACCAGGGAGCCAGCCAGGTCCGATGCAAAAGCATAAGAGTCTTTATTCGAGCTAGTTCGGCTCCCCCACCTCGCCGACGCAGCGGCAGGAAGCAGAGAGAGGCCTAGCCCGGCGTGAAGAGGAGTTTTATAGGGGGGTGGAGTCAGGGTAGGAGAGGGGACTGCGGGCCCTGCCGATTGGCCAGGCGCAAGTCGGTGTCTTGTTCCTGGGTGTGGCTAGCAGAGGCTTAGACTTCCGGGAAGAAGCTCCTTGCCAAGCACATGGCTGCCCCAAAATGGAGGACACAGGGTAAGATGGAGGGCATAGTCCTCGCCCTTTCAGTATGCACTTTATCCAAGGTCTGCTTCCACCTCTACACCCCTGCGTTGAGTCCATCCCCACAGGTTTTGCAAACCCGAGGCACCGTACCTTTAGCCAAGTGGTGGAGCCCAATGTATGGGTATGAGCTTGGCATCACTGAGAACATTTCTAAGTTATCAAGCCTCACTTCTCTGATCTCAGAGACTAAGAATTTAGAAGCCCTAGAAATAGGGGCAATTTATCTAGCATTCATTCTCGGTGTATAACTCACTAAGGTACTCTCATCCTCACAATCACCAGTAACGCTGTGCAATATGGCAGGTGAGGAAACCCGCAAGTGTCCGAGTGGCACTGCAGGGCTCCTTGCTCAAAATCCCCTGCTTCATATCACAGCTGCCACCATGCTGGCAGGTCTGTCTCCGTGTGTGCAGGGTTGGGCACGAGAGAATCCCAGGACAGGAAAGCAACAGGAGGAGCCAGCACCAGTCCTCAGGAACCCAGAGGAGCCCTAGGAACAGAGGGATTCCATGAAGACCCCACACAGCCTCAACCAGTCCCACAAAATACCCCCTTACTGAGGATCTGGGCCAGGTGAAATGAATTCCCATTCTCATCTCTACTGAAACTTTTCCTGAAGAAGCCATATACTCAGCTTAAAAAAAGAGAGTTTATACTTACCCTTCTTCCTAACTCCTTCGTAACACTTGTTACTGTTGGGAATTGTTTTGTTCACATTGTTTAGCTGCTTATTGTATCTCTGTAGGAAAAACATCAGCAAAATAAACAGCAAGGGAAACCAGCAACCCAGGCCACTCTACAGGGACCAGAAGCAGATGTGACAAAATGGGGAGGAGAAAGGTGAACAGATATTTAACCAGAAGGTCCAAGAAAAGGAGGTAACAAATGAAGCAGAATGCTTTGGCAGAAAGAACACTTCCTCCAAGAATCCGTCTATGATTCTCCAACTCTGAACTAGATTCTTCTCTTAACGTGCTTCCACTGTGGTAACCTAATGAGGTTGGACCCCAGCAGTGAAGTCTGGAGTCGTGGAATATTTTCTTATGTCCTGCATGCAGCATGGCTATAGGAGGTCAATGTTCCCAAAAGGACAAACTCAGGGAGACTCGGGGGGCCACCCAGCCATGACTGGCAGCCATTGACCAGAATGGCTCCCCAGTGCTTTAATACTGGTGATCTTTGGGCCTTTGTTCCATTCCCACTATAATAGCAGGGCTTATCCTGAAGGAATCTGAACGTGGAGGTGAATCTGTACTTGCTGCCTTTTAATATGTCCTTACGCTCTCTCCCCATTGGTCAATCCCCTCAGGTTGTGCTCCGGTTACTCTGCTGATCTCATTATCTAGTAGTTCATTATAAATAAACTAGAGCCCTGGTGCACAAAATTTGTGCACTCGGGGGGGTCCCTCAGCCCAGCCTGTGCCCTCTCCCAGTCAGGAGCCCTCAGAGGATGTAAGCCGGCAGTCAGACATCCTTAGCGCTGCTGCAGAAGGTGGGAGAAGTTCCCACCACTGCCGCTGCACTTGCCAGCCATAAGCCCGGCTTCTGGCTAAGCGGCACTCCCACTGTGGGAGCACACTGACCGCCAGGGGACAGCTCCTGCATTGAGCATCTGCCCCCTGGTGATCAGTGTGCATCATAGCAACCGGCCATTCCACCATTTGGTCGATTTGCATATTAACCTTTTATTATATAGGATAGAGGCCCAATGCACAAAATTCGTGCAAGAGTAGGCCTTCGCAGCCCCGGCTTCGTCCAGAAGGTCATCCAAACAGTCGTTCCGCTGTTCAGCCATTCAGTCGATTTGCATATTACGCTTTTATTATTATAGATAAGAACACAGC
Source organism: Myotis lucifugus (assembly GCF_000147115.1). Lineage (NCBI taxonomy): Eukaryota > Metazoa > Chordata > Mammalia > Chiroptera > Vespertilionidae > Myotis > Myotis lucifugus. The sequence goes on from NW_005873372.1 coordinate 3,381, forward strand.
AGAGTGGTAAACAACAGACTTCCTGACTCTTCCCTTTTAAGGCTTACAACCCATGCTAGACAACCCATAGCTATAGTACCACACAATGCAATATCTTGCCAATGTGCAACAGTATGGTGAATTAATTGACGTTATTTTTGAGTCTTGAGCATCTTTACCAAGTGGTTCCTCTCTCTTCTCCTTTAGGCCTATCAGCAGGTTTCACACACCCTACCTACCCTGATTCAGGTCACTACCTATAAATATTAAATACATACCAAAAGCAAAGCCCCTAGAAGTTCCTAAGACCCTTAGCATCCTAAGGTTTTTTAGTCTTTCTCCAAACTACCTCTCCAGCTTCATCTACCACCCACTTGATGTGTGGGGGCACACGCTCACACCACAATTTAGCCAGACCCAGTAGCTTCCTTTTCTGAGTGTGCCACCGTCAATTACACTTTTGTGCTGCTACACACACTATTCCCTCTACTGAGAATGTCTTCCTGTTGACCTTGCCCTTCACTTGATCACACTAACTAAAGCTTCAAGATCTACCTCAAATGTCATATTTTCCCTGACTGAGGAGAAGATAAACAATGAATGGAAATAAACAACTAGGTAGTCAGAAAGTAACAGTGATTAAATTATCAGATACAGAATTAATTTGGGCAAGATGCTCAAATTCTACCCTATCTTACTGTATAGCCAAATACATGTTTAATTTTTAGTTTTTTATCTAGCAATGCGATTCCCACGCTTTGTTCTAATGGAAAAAATTTACATGCATTTAGACATAACATAGATTAATTTCAAGAAAATAACTACAAAATAAATCAAAGTATTTCTTAAGCTTTTTCTCATTCAGACTGCAACTCTTCAGAATCCATCCAAATGCTGATATCTGTACTTGTTTACACTTTTGTCTCATATACTGTTAATGCCATTAGTCATAAAACGCCTCTTAAAATAACTAAAGAAATAACTTATAAAATGTATATGTAGAACAGTCTGATTCCAGTAATGATGGTGTGAAGAAGTTGGGGGATTCCCTTAGGAGAAAACAAGCATAAAACTAGACAAAATGAGAAAATCAACCATTTCAACTCATTGAAAACATCACAAGGCAGGCAACAACTTGAGAAGTATTTACTCGAGAAAAGTTATTAAGCATCTAGCGAGGATGCATGTCTGTGGCCTGTTGCCAATGAATGCTCCTACTGTCCCCAGATCAGGCAGGATCCGCCCACAGCTGTGGTGTGCATCTGACCAGATGGATACGCAGCAGAAAGATTTCAGGAGCCAGAGAGCCGTAGGAGAGCCACATAACCAACTCCCCACTCATCCCTGCTGCTGCTAAACTACACAGGTTGCTGAAACCCCAGAGAACTCAGCAAAAAGTGCAAGCAAAGTTTTAAATGGGCTGTGCCTTTTAATGTTCTGCTCAAACCACAAACAGCTCCTGCAGCAACGAACTTACTGTTTTTCTGTCTCATTGGCTCACCTGAAACTATACGGGTACAGGGGGAATGAAAGATCTAGAACGTCACGCTAAAAAATATGAGCAGACAACTACACACCACAGAAGAGAGAGCCTATGCAGTTTGAGTCCAAGCAGGTTAATTGATTTTTAAGTACTTAACACAAATTTAAAAATAACTGTCAGTACAGAAAAGAATTCAAACTCACTAAAACCTGTTATTTACAATGTCCTGTTTCTAAAAAGCAACAATAGAAAATGTATAAAAAATGGAAAGAACAGGGAAGTAGTTCCCACACTTAAGGAAAATGTATAGTGTCAGAAACTGACCCTGTGTAGGCCCATGTACTGGCTCCAGGATATAAAGATGTTAGCCCTGACCAGTTTGGCTCAGTGGATAGAGCGTCGGCCTGTGGACTGAAGGGTCCCAGGTTTGATTCCGGTCAAGGGCATGTACCTTGGTTGCGGGCACATCCCCAGTAGGAGGTGTGCAGGAGGCAGCTGATCAATGTTTCTAACTCTCTATCCCTCTCCCTTCCTCTCTGTAAAAAATCAATAAAATATATTTTAAAATAAAGAAAGAAAGAAACAAATACAGACACAATCTTGAAAGAAAAAACTTATATAACAATTATAATTAATAACTGATTTTTCATTAGATAAAAAAGTAGGCTTAATGACATTGTATGAATACATTCAAAGTTCAGAGAAAAAATAAAAAAGAGCTATTGACCAAGAATCCACATCCAATAAAACTGTCCTTCAAACATAAAGGTAAAATATAGACATTTACATGTAACAATGGAGAGAATTCACTGATAACAGATCTATGCTACATGAAATTCTGAAGGAAATCCTTTGAAGGGAAATGTTACCTGAGGTTAACCCAGATTATATATATATATACTAGTAGCCTGGTGCACGATATTTGTGCACATTAAAAGGGAATTAATTAGCGGAAATATTTTAATATTGCTATTTGTCCTTTCTCTATAATAGAAGTGTGAGAGATGAACGGAAATTAGTAAAATGTATATGAAAATAATATATAAATTTATTAATAAACAGTAACAAAAGGATATAACAACAGAGGCATGATATAAAAACGACAAAAGCATGATATGAAAACAAAAACATGATATAAAAACAACAAAAACATGATATAAAAACAACAAAAACATGATATAAAAACAACAGTGATGCAAACAATGATGGATAAAGTGATTAAACTTATTCTAATAGCTCCCTGTACACCACATTAAGAGTGAAAACACTTTTAGAGTGCTTGACTAATTTCCCTTGTGCTGAAGTATTTAGAACTTTAACTTTAATGTCACATGCTCTTCGAATTCGAGAGAAAGCAACATACATATAACTGACCATGTGTGAAAACAGGTTCAGGTAGGAATATGCTTACTCTGTCTAGAGTTTGTCCTTGTGATTTATTAATAGTCATCACAAATGCTGGCATCACGGGAAACTGTCATTGAATCAATTTAAATAGGAGGCCAGTGTCAGATGGGGACAAATCAATTCTTGGAATCAGAACAACCTCTCCCTCTGCAGATCCTGTTCATACTTCAGCTTTGATAATGTTAGGTCGTAATCTTTTGATAATAAATCTGGTACCATTACAAAGACCCCATTTACTATTAAGATTTCTCAATAGCATGATGATTGCACTCACTTTCAATTTTAATTTATGACACGGCATTCCCAAAGGAGTAATACTATTAAGAAATTCGATGGGAAAATTTTCTTTTTCAGTATCATCTGTGGAATCAATGGAATCATTACTCAAATATGTGTGAAAATCTCCATCGAGTATATCCAAAATTTCTTCATTTAATTTTTGAACATGCTCATATTTTGGACAAAGAATTGCACATTTAGATATATTTTTAATATTATCTATAGATATAGTATTTCCAAAGGTAGCTTCAATAATAGATCCATTACAAATCATTTCACAGGGGATTTCAGTAATATCCATTCCTAAATGCAAACTGCTATCAAGATTGCCATCTCCAAGTTTTACTAACCATCTACACCAGTGATGATGAACCTTTTGAACTTGGCATGTCAGCATTTTGAAAAACCCTAACTTAACTCTGGTGCCGTGTCACATATAGAAATTTTTTGATATTTACACCCATAGTAAAACAAAGACTTATACTTTTGATATTTATTTTATATATTTAAATGCCATTTAACAAAGAAAAATCAACCAAAAAAATGAGTTCGCGTGTCACCTCTGACACGTGTATCATAGGTTCGCCATCACTGATCTACAGTAATAAAATACAAACATGCAAATTGACCGTACCTTCGCTACGCCTTAAGCCACGCCCACCAGCCTATCAGAGCGACTATATGCAAATTAACCCAACCAAGATGGCAGCCGGCAGCCACGGAGCTGGAGCGAGCAGGAGGCTTGGTTGCCCAGTGATGGAGGAAGCCAAGCTTCCCGCCAGCCGCGGCTGGCTCTGAACTCCACTCAAGACAACAAAGTTTCAATTATAGAAGATAAATAAACCCCAGATACCTGCTTTCAGCCGCCGTGGCCACGGAGCTGGAGCGAGCAGGAGGCTTGGTGCCCCTGGGGCGATGGAGGAAGCCAAGCTTCCTGCCTGCCCACCCTGGCCGGCTCTGAGCTCCACTCAAGGCTACAAAGTTTCAATTATAGAAGGTAAATAAATCCCAGAATTAAAAAGAAAAGAAAAAAAGGAGAGGCTGGGAGCTTCCATTGCCGGGGGGCTTGGCCAGCCTGAAAGACGGCCCTCAGCACCTCACCCAAACTGCCAGGC
>NW_005873372.1:8223-25681 GCF_000147115.1 Myotis lucifugus
CCGACTGAAGCTTAGGTCTGCTCCCTGCTGGTAAGTGGACATCCCCTGAGGGCTACCGGGCTGCCAGAGGGATGTTGACTGCCAGCTTGGGCCTGATCCCCCCAGAGAGCGGGCCTAAGCCAGCAGGTGGACATCCTCTGAGTAGTCCCAGACTGCAAGAGGTCATAGGCTGGCTGAGGGCCATTTTCAGGCTGGCCAAGCCCCCCGGCGACGGAAGCTCCCAGCCTCTCCTTTTTTAAAAAAAATTCTGGGATTTATTTACCTTCTATAATTGAAACTTTGTAGCCTTGAGTGGAGCTCAGAGCCGGCCAGAGCGGGTGGGCAGGAAGCTTGGCTTCCTCCATTGCCAGGGGCAACCCAAGCCTAATTTTTGTGCACCAGGCCTCAAGTTCACTATAAGCAGAATCCTCTGATCTCATATTTGTTGTAAGAGACAACTTTCTGAAACATCCCCAAACATTGCAGTACTTTAAACTCATTTGTACATGGCATGCGGTACAATACTGAGACATTGTCAAAAATCCCCTTCAAGAAGGAGAACTTTCCCACCAAATACAACATTCAAATTTCTCTTAGTAATCTGTCTATGGCATTTATAGCATGACTGGATGCCATGGGGTCTCAGATTGCAAGAGGGCACAGGCCAGGCAGAGGGACCCCACCGGTGCATGATCAGGGACAGGGAGGAATGCGGGAGGTTGGCCAGTGCAGAGGGACTGCAAAAGGGCTCCAGGGCATGTCCGGCCCATCTCCCTCAGTCCCGATCAGCCAGACCCCAGCAGCAAGCTAACCTACCAGTCAGAGCATCTGCCCCTTGGTGGTCGGTGTACTTCATAGCAACTGGTCTCCCCGCTGGTGGTCAGTGCACATCATAACAAGTGGTAGAGCAGCCTTAGCATATCATTAGAACATTACACTTTGATTGGTTGAATGGCCAACCGGACTACTGGACACTTAGCATATTAGGATTTTATTATATAGGACTAGATCTGCACCCTGTCCAATCTGGGATCCCTCTCGCAATCCGGGACTGCTGGCTCCTAACTGCTTGCCTGCCTGCCTGCCTGTTTGCCCCTAACCGCTTCTGCCTGCCAGCCTGATCGCCCCCTAACTGCTCCCCTGCCGACCTGATTGACACCTAACTGCTCCCATGCAGGTCTGACCGCCCATTTTTTAATTGGATTGTTTATCTTCCTTTTGTTAAGTTGTATGAGTTCTCTATAAATTTTGAAGATTAACACCTTATCTGATGTATCAGTGGCAAATATGGTCTCACATGCAGTTATTATGTTGATGGTCTCTTTTGCTGTGCGGAAGCTTTTTATTTTGATATAGTCCCATTTGCTTATTTTCTTCTTAGTTTCCATTGTCCTAAGAGAGGTATCCATAGACATATTGCTATAAGAGATGTCTGAGATTTTGCTGCCTATGGTTTTTTCTAGGATTTGTATGGTTTCATGACTTACATTTAAGTCTTTTATCCATTTTGAGTTTATTCTTGTGTATGGGGTAAGTTGGTGATCTAGTTTCATTTTTTTGGATATATCTATCCAATTTTCCCAACACCATTTATTGAAGAGACTGTCTTGACTCCATTGTATGCTCTTGACTCCTTTGTTAAATATTAATTGAGCGTAATGGCTTGGATTGATTTCTGGGTTCTCTGTTCTGTTCCATTGGTCTATATGCCTGTCTTTGTGCATTAGTGCCAGGCTGTTTTGTTTACAGGCTGTTTGTAATATAGTTTGATATCTGGTATTGTGATCCCTCCAACTTCATTCTTCTTTCTCAAGATTGTTGAGACTATTCAGAGTCGTTTTGATTCCATATAAATTTTTGGAATATTTTTTCTAGATCTGTGAAGTATGCATTGTTATTTTTATGGGAATCTGGTTGAATCTATAGATTGATTTAGGTAGTATGGAAATTTTAATGATGTTAATTCTTCCAATCCATGAACATGGCATATACTTCCACTTATTTGTACCTTCCTCAATTTCTTTCTTTAGTGTCCTATAGTTTTCTGAGTACTAATCTTATACCTCCTTAGTTAAATTTCGTCCATAATACCTTATTTTTTCTTTGTTGCAATAGTAAATAGGATTGTTTTCTTAGTTTCTTTTTCTAATAGTTCATTATTGGTGCATAAAAATGCCATTGACTTCTAAATGTTAATTTTGTATTCTGCTACTTTGCTGAATTCAGTTATTAGGTCTAATAATTTTTGAGTGGAGTATTTAGGATTTTCTATGTACAATATTATGTCATCTATGAATAATGACAGTTTTACTTCCTCCTTTCCAATCTGGTTGCCTTTTATTTCTTCTTCTTGTCTGATCACTGTGGCTAGAACTTTCAGTAATATATATGCCTAATATGCAATTTGTCCCCACAGGAGTTCGACCGGGAGACCGATCACTCACTATAACGTGTGCTGACCACCAGGGGGCCGAGCAAAGGAAGGCCCTGGCTGGCAGTCGGGGAAGGGAGGCCTCAGCCAGCATCCAGAAGTTCCCAATCAGCCCTGATTGCTGGCCGGGCCTACGGACCCTACCCATGCACAAATTTCGAGCACCAGGCCTCTAGTGTTGAATAAGACTGGTGAAAACAGACATCCCATCTTGTTCATGATTTTAGTTTTTGCCCATTGAGTATTGTTTTGCCCATTGAATAAGTTTGTCATATATGGCCTTTATTATGTTGAGGCATGATCCTACTAGTCCCCCTTTATAGAGAGCTTCGCCATTGGTCTGTGTGTTCATTTTTTTGCCAATACCCTCCTGTTCTGATTATTGTATCTTTGCAGTATAATTTTAACTGAGGGAGTGTGATACTTCTGGCTTTGTGTGTTTTTCTAGGTTTGCTTTTGTTGTTTGGGGTCTTTTGAGGTTCCATGCAAATTTGAGGATTTTTTTGTTCTATTTCTTTCAAAAATGACACTGGGATTTTGAAGGGGATTACATTAAATCTGTATATTGCTTTATATAACCTGGCCATTTTAACAACGTTAATTCTTTCAATCCACGAACAGACAATATCTTTCACTTCTTTGTGTCTTCTTCAATTTCTTTCAACAACGTCTTACAGTTTTCAGTGCAAGGTCTTTCTCTTCCTTTTTTGAGTTTATTCCTAGGCACTTCATCTCTTTTGTTGTCATTGCAAATAGGATTGTTTTCTTCTTTTCCTTTCCCGGTATTTTATTATTAATTCATAGGAACACAACAGATTTTTTTATATCCTGCAACTTTATTTGTTTATTATTTCTAATAGTTCCTTGGTATGGTCTTTAGGGTTTTCTATGTATAGATTTGTGTCATCTATATATAGAAAATTGTCACTCAAACTCTTCCAAAACACTGAAAAGAAGAGAATAGTTCCTAACTCATTTTACAAGGCTAACATTATCCTAATACCAAATCCACGTAATGACAATACTCTCTATATGTATGACAGTTTTGTTTCTTCATCCCCAATTTAGATGCATTTTATTTCTTTCTCTTACCTGATTGCTCTGACTGGGACTTCTAGTACTATGTTGCATAAGAGTGGCATGAGTGGGCATCTTTGTCTTGTTACAGATCTTAGAAGGAAAGCTTTCAATAGGTCACCATTATTTGCTGAGGATTTGTACTATCCTTCTATGCTTATTTTACTGCGTGTTTTAATTATGGATGGGTGTTGGGTTTTGTCAAATGCTTGCTCTGCATCTATTAATAGAATTATATAGTTTTTATCTTATTTTATTAATGTGATAGATCACAACAATTGATTGGCAGATGTGAGCCATCCTTTCATTCCTGGAATGAACCCCACTGATTGTGGTGCGTTATCTTTTTCATGTATTCATATTTGATTAGCTAGCACTTGTTGAAGATATTTGCATCTGTGTTTATCAGAAATATTGGCCTGCAATTTCCTTTTGTATTGTCATTACATGGATTTGGTATAAGGGTAATGTTGGCCTTGTAAATGAGTTGGGAAATATTCCCTCTTCTTCAGGTTTTACGAAGTGTTTGAGAAGGGTAGGTATTAAGTCTTTTTCAATGTTTGATAGAATTCACCAGTAAAAATACCTGATCCTGCACTTTTATTTTTGGAAGGTTTTTTTATTGCTATTTCAATATCTTTATTGCTAATCAGTCTATTTAGGTTTTCTAATTCTTCATGTCTATTCTAGGAAGGTTATACACTTCTAAGAATTTGTTCATTTCTTCTAAGTTTTCAACTTGGTGCATATCCCCTTTCCTAGTGTCCTTGTATAACCCTTTCGTTCCTGTGTGTCCATTGCAGCATCTCCTCTTGCACTTCTGACCTTACTTAAGTGAGTCTCTCTCTGTCTTCTTGGGCGAGTCAGGCCAGAGGTGTCTCCACTGTATTTACCCTTTCAAAGACGCAGCTCTTTGTTTCATTAATGTTTTCTACTGTCTCTTTGTTCTCTTTTATTTAATTCTGTTCTAATTTTTATTATTTTCTTCTTTCTACTGACTCTGGGCTTTGTACATTCTTTACATTGTTGTTCTTGAAGGTAGTGTTAGATTGTTTATTTGAGCTTTCTCTTGTTTCTTGAGGCAGGCCTGTAATGCTATAACCTGCCCTCTTAGTACATACACTTTTGCTTGCCTCCCCCAAGGTTTGATATGTCTTATTATAATTTTTATTTGTGTATGTGTATCTTTTTTATCTCTTCTTTTATTTCTTCTTTGAACCACTAGTTCAGTAGCATGTGGTTTAATCTCTACATATTTGTGATTTCTCCAGCTTCCTTCTTGTAGTTAACTTTCAGTTTCATATTATTGTGGCCAAAAAAATATGCTTAGTATGATTACCATCTTATATTTATTAAGACTGTTTTGTGCCCCAACATATGGTCTATCCTTCAGAATGTTCCATGTGCACTTGGAAAAATATATACTCTGTTGTTTGGGGATGTGAGTTGTGTAAATATCAATTATGCCCATTTGGTCTGATGTGCCCAATAAGGCCAATATTTTCTTGTTGGCTTTGTTTTGTTTATTCATCCATTGCTATCAATGGGGTATTTATGCCCTATTATAATTATATTTCTGTAAGTTTCTTCTTTTAGGTCTGTTAGTAGTTGCTTTATATATTTTGGTGCTTCCAGGTTGGGTGCATATACATTTTGATAAGGTTATATCTTCTTAATGGATTGTCCCCTTTATCATGAAAAATGTCCATCTTTAGCCCAACCAGTGCAACTCAGGTGGTTGAGTGTTGTCCTGTGCACCAAGAGGTCACCAGTTTGATTCCCAGTTGGGGCACATGCCCAGGTTGTGGGCTCAGTCCCTGGTAGGGAGTATGTAGGGGCAGCCAATTGATGTTTCTCTCTCATCGATGTTTCTGTCTCCCTTTCCCTCTCCCTTGCTCTCTCTCTCTAAAATCAATGAAAACATACTTTTTAATATGTCAATCTTTGTTTCTTTTTATCTTAAAATCTATTTTGCCTGACATAGTATGACTACACCCATTTTTTCTCTGGATGCCATTATCTTGGAATATCATCTCCCATTCCTTCACTTTGAATTTCTGTTTGTAACTGAGATTGACCTCCTGAAGGTTTCCTATAGTTGGGTCTTATTTCTTTATCCATCCCACTACTCAGTGTCTTTTAATTGGTGAGTTCAGTACATTTATATATAGAATGATTTTATATATGTGAGGATTTATCTCAATTGTTTCTTTGCCTGTGTATCTCTGTCTACTATTTTAGTTTGGTTTTATTCTTTTTCTTAATATTTTTATTGATTTCTAGAGAGAGGAAGGGAGAGGAAGAGAGAAAGAAAAACATCAATGTGAGAGCAGAGCACTGATCGGCACCTCCCACACACACCCACTGGGGACAGAGCCTACACCTGGGCATGTGCCCCAGCTGGGAATAGAACTGGCAACCTTTTGGTGCATGAGACAACGCCCAACCAACTGAGACACACCAGCCAGGGCTTGGTTGTATTCTTGAAGCTTTACCCCATTTTGTCTTATTGTGTGGTATCTGTCTCCATTCCGGAGTTTGTTTTGTAGTTACCATTACATTTATGGGGAAAACAATTTTTTTACATATTATTGTATACTAGAGGCCGGCGCATGAAATTCGTGTATAGGTATATCCCTAGTCCTGGCCTGCAATCAGGGCCGTCTTCTCTGGCTGCCTGATGCTGGCCCCACCCTTGGTTCCCCTTTCACCATCAGGCGATCGGAGCCTGATGGCTGGAGAAAGGGACCGAGAAGTCGGCTGTTCCCTCCTGCTCACCGGCCCTGCCCCCACCATGGGTTGCCCTCTGTCTGTGGGGCAACTGGCAGGGTGGGGGCCTTGGCTTGGTGGCAACCACATCCCCTGCCACCCATCCTTGTTTCCCTGTTTGTCATTGGCAATCAGAGCCTGCCAGCTGGGGAAAAAACTGAGAGGTGGTCAGTGCACCTCATAGTGACTGGTCGAGCGGTCATTCTGGTCATTCCACCATTAGAGTCAATTTGCATATTACCCTTTTATTAAATAAGATAGAGGCCTGGTGCATGGGTGGGGGCCAGCCAGCGTGCCCTGATGGGGGCCCCAGATCAGGGTGGGGGGTCCCCGCTGGGTAGCAGGGGCGAGGGGTCATGGGCAGTTTTCATGCTGGCCACACCCCCAATTAGAGTGGCGGTCCCGCTGAGGGTCAAGGCCAGCCGGGGGTGGCTACAGGTGTTCTGGTCTCTGGTCATTCTGGTCGTTCTGCCATTTTGGTCGCTGGGCTTTTATTATATAGGATATATTTTTAGTCTGCATCTTATTTCCATTCACCTGTGCAATTTCAGTCCTTTTTTCCCTCCCCCTTTATGTTTTTCTTGTCACAAATGATCCCTTATTATGGTGTTTGTTCATTTCCATATTGCAGAATTGTAGTCTTTTTATTGCTTTTATCCCCTTTAACCTTTATGTTATATTTACCTGTTTCACACCCTATTCCAAACAAGAGTTGTGATTTTCCTGCTTCTATCTGTCTGTCTGTCTGTCTGTCATGTTACTCATAGTTTTGTATCCTTTTGTCTTTTTCTTTCAGGTAGAAGATCTCCTTTCAGCATTTCTTGTAATGCAGGTCTTGTGGTAAATTCCTTCAGCTTTTGTTTATCTGGAAAATACTTTACTTCTCCCTCAGATCTAAAGGATAACATTGCTAGATATATTTTTTTAAATAATTTTTTTTAATTTCAGAGAGTAAGGGAGAAGGAGAGAGAGATAGAAGCATCAATGATGAGAGAGAATCATCAATCGGCTGCCTCCTACACGCCCCCACTGGGAATTGAGCCCGCAACATGGGCATGTGCACTGACTGGGAATCAAACTGAGATTTCCTGGTTCATAGGTCCATGCTTAACCACTAAGCCATGCCGGCAGGGAACTAGGTACATTATTTTTGACTGGTGATTTTTCCCTTTCAATTTTGATTTACTCTCTCCTAGCTTTTTAAGGCTTCTGCTTAAACACCCAATATAATGGTCTTGGAGGTGTTTTGCATTGAGATAATTAGGTGTACTGTTAGCTTCTAGGACTCAGGCTCAGCTCTTTGCATAGTTTGGGGAGTTCTCACAAGTTACTTGTCTAAGTGGGCTCTCTGCTTTCTTCTCCATCTCTTTTCCTTCTAATATACCCATTATTGCTATATTGCTTTTTTTTTAAGAATCAGATATTTTTCATAGAGTTCTCTCCTTTTCTTACTCTGAATTCTCTCTACCTTCTACCTTAGTCATGTCTAGATTTCTATCTTCAAGATCACTAATTATATCCTCCATCTGGTCTGCTCTGTTTCCTAAGCTCTCCAGTTCATTCTTCATCTCATTTATTGAGTTCTTCATCTCCAGAATTTCTGTTTGGTTCTTTTTTATAGTTTCAAATTCTCTGGCAAAGTACTCCTTTTGTTGGTTGATTTTATTCCTGAATGCATTGAACTGCCTTTCTGTGTTTACTTGTATATCATTTCTTTTTAGAATGCAATCTTGAATTTTCTGTCATTTATATCAGAGTCTTCCATTTCTTTGACTTTATATTCTGGAGACTTTTTTTCTGAACTACCTTGATATCTTGGTATTCATGCTACTTGATAAATATTTCATTGCCTGGGCATTGGAGGGATTGAAATCTTTTTTAAGTACTGTATTTTGCTTTTAACAATTTAGCAGTTTGGTAAGTAGAGGCCTTTCTTTGTTTTTCAGTATCTGGTACTATATTCAAGTTTCTGTTTTCTCTTACTTGCACTCTTGGGACTTCTGGGTACTCAGAGGGGCTGTATTGCTGTGGCTGTTGTAGATGCCCTGCATCCCCTGAGGAGGTGGACATCCCCATTACTACCCAGTTGCCTCAGTCTCAGGGCGCAATGTGACTCCAGGTCTGCCTGTTCCCTGGCACTGCTTTCCTGCAACCAGAAGCTGCCAGCTGACCTGTGCAGTCAGAGAAGCCTCAGCGGCCTCTGCTGAGTTTGGCATGGTGGGTGGAGGGGGTATGTGTGGGGCGGTGAGTTCATGCATCGGCAGCTTTGTTTTTTCACTTGGGTTAGCTGCAGTGTGCAGCAGTCACTCGGGCTGAACTGTTGCTTCTGCGCCATCACGACCTGCCAAGTGATGGCCATAATCCTTGGCATCTGCTGGAACAGGGAAGGCATGGGGAGGCGGTGGGGACATTAGTGCATCTGTGGCTTTGTTTTTTCTCTCTTAGTGATGGCCACTGCTCCCCCAGAGCAGCCACACCTTTGAACTGCATCTCCCCACCTATCACTCAGCCCTGCCTCAATATGTACCAGCCCCTCAGGCCAGGAGGCTGCCTCTGCCCCTCTGGTGCTCACTGGTTGTCGATTGGATGCCACAATATGATGCTCTACTGCTACCAGTGACTGCCCTGCAGGGGCTAGATGTGTCTGGAGCACTCAGCTCCATCATTCCCTACCCTTCCTCCCCTGCTCACCCTGATAGGCCCACTTCTGATGTCTCCGTGCCTGGGTCTCCCAGGCGTGTTTGTGTGTGAATTGTAGTTGTCAGACTTGTAACTTTCGGGAGAGAGACGAGGAGGTCTTCTCACACCTGAGCTGACATCACTCTTATTTACTCTTTTCCTATACATTTTGTCAACCTTCCTATGAAATCATAAAATGTTGGGAGCACAATAAACTTCGTTGTGTTTTTCTCATTTAAAAAAATTCACCAAAATAAATGCATGTTCTCTCTGTGGACTGTCTGTTCTGTGTCATTACTGTATTTTGTCATCAGTGCCACACTGTTTCAGTGCAGTGTTGTTAGATGTTCTACTACCTGCTGGGGACTTTGCTTTATTGTTCCCCTTACTAGTTCTCCTGTTTCTCCTTGTAGGTAAAATTCAGAAGTGCAAAGTAATTGCTTTGTGATTTTGATTACATGTTAATTTTGGAAATATAGCCATTCAAACAATATCTGGGAGTGATGTAAGCAAGATGGTGGAATGAGGAGACTCCTTTGTTTCTCCTCTTAAATTTACAACAATTCAAACAACTATATCTCAACAAAGGATCCCCTATTGAACAAACAAGCATGCCTGGGAGTTTCACTCATTGGTTTAACTTAAGATGGGCATATTGAAACCAGGAGGGGAGGCAGGATGGGAGGAGAGACGGGGGCAGTGTCCAGGGGTGCAGAGTGGCGCTCTGTGCGGCCAGTGGATGCAGTCGTGGTTGAGAAGTTGGTCGCTGCCCTCACTCCACGCTGCCTGGGGTAGAAGAGGTGAAGAAGTGTGTCCCTCCGGTAAGGCTGCTCCCTTCCCCCTCCGCAAGGCAGCATCCCAGCAGAGGCAGCTGAGATGCCTTGAGCATCACAGCAGAAATGACAGCCCTTGCTGTCAAGAAGCCAGAGTTGCAAAATATTGTACTTACCTGCATCGCCCACCCATCCCAGATCTGTAGCTGAGAGGCCTCAAACAATACAGCAGGACCAGCAGCCATTAGTAACCAGGAGGCAGTGCTGGGAGCTTGCAGATCTGCCACATTCCCTGAGCCGTGGGGGAGGTGCCCTGGGCCTGAGTTGAGCTCCTTGGAGGGGACACCTCCCACTGCAGAGGGCATATGGCATTTACCTTAACAGCCTCACTACCATTTCAGGCCTTCACAGAGGTGTCAGTGGTGGGAAGAGAAAACAAAAACTTGCTCTATAGCACCATCTACTGGAAAACAGATGAAAGAACCCTATTTACAACTTGCTTAATTAAGAGCAAAACAGTGCCTACTAGTAAATAAGAAAAGTGCTCACTACCTCAAATACATAAGCAGAGAAGCAATTCATCTTTACCATAAACCAACAATGTAAAATGGGAACACAGAAAGAAAATGAAAAGTCTCCAGAAACCAAACTCACTTCATGGAAGATTGCAATTTAAATGACAGATAACTCAAGACTGCAGTTATAAAGTAACACAATGAGATACAAGAAAAATCAGAAAGGCAGGTCAATGAGCTCATAATAAAATTAATGAACAAAAAGAGTACTTTACTGAAGAGAACTTTAGTACTTTACTAAAAAGCACCAAACAGAAATTCTGGACCTGAGGAATTTAATAAAGGAAGTAATGAAAGCATTAGGGAACAATGGAAATAGGAGAGAACAAATGGAAGAGAGCTCAAAGTTAAAAATCAAAAATGATTTTTTCCCAGGAGGAAGAAGAAAAATAAGAATTAAGAAAGAAATGAACTTGGCTGGGTGGCTAAGTGGTTGAGCATTGACCTATGAACCAGGAGTTCACAGTTGTATTCCTGGTCAGGGCACACATCCGGGTTGTGGATTCGATCCCCTGTCGAGGATGTGCAGGAGGCAGCCAATCAATGATTCTCTCTCATCATTGATGTTTGTATCTCTCTCTGTCTCCCTTCATCTCTGAAATCAATAGAAATGTATTTAAAAAAAGAAATTAAGGAATTCTATGATTAACTACTTGATTCCATTAGAAAGAGCAGCATAAGGATAATGGATGTACCAGAAGGAGAAAGGAACCAAGAGCCCATTCAAAGAAATAATTGATAGAACTTCCCCAGCTATACAAAGAAATGGACCCTGGAATTCAGGAAATTAACAGAGTACCTAATTATCTCAATATCTTCTCCAAGACACATTCTATGAAAATTGTCAAAGGTAATTCTCAAGGCAGCTGGAAGGGGAATGTAACCTACACAGGAAACCCTGTAGGTCACCATCAGATTTTTCAGTAGCAACATTACAAGCCAGGAGTGAAAGAAAATATTCAAATTTTTGAAAGAGGAAAACCATCAGCCAAAGATAATATTCCTAGCAAAGTTATCCTTAAGATGTGAAGGAAAAATAAAGGTGTTTAGAGACTTTATTACCACAAGATCTGCATTATAAGAAATGTTAATAGCTCTTTTACCAGAAATGCAAAAACAAAAGTGTTACAGTCAAAATGGCACCAGTATGTTACCAGCAATTGGACCTTAGTTCACCATCCCGGTACTTATGTTCTGGCTAAGAATTTAGAGCCAAGACATAAATATAAGTAAAGTTTATTTAGAAAGTCAGAGAGGTAGAAGAAGTGAGCCATGGAAGAAGTGAGCCAGTGAGGCTACGTGGGCTCAGGAAACAAGTTTCAGAGGAAAAGGGGCCCTTGGAACTTAGAAGAAAGAAAGCAAGGATATACACACCTAAGGGAAGGACAGGGGGGAAACTCAAGCATGCTTCAGAGAAAGCGTGTGCTGTGGGGAAAAGGAGGGGAGGAGAGAGAGAGAGAGAGAGAGAGATGCATTGGGCCCTTCACCCTGAGGGTTTTTATCCCCTTTCCAAAGGTGGGGATTTTAGGGGAGGTCCCAGGGGAGGATCTCAATAGAATATGCATCAGCTTTTCCAGACATGTTATTTCAGGATTGTGGTCTCCACTGATTGGCCGGCAGTCAGGGGAGGGTATCATTAGTCATCCCAGCCAGTTATGATGTCAGCTGGAGCAGCACCCTGCCTGGCCTTGCTGTTTTTCTGGGCCCAGAGCTGAAACACAGCTGAGGCCTAAATGTCATCTCTAGTTTGACCAAAACTCTGTCTCTGTGGTCAACAGACCTAAGATTTTGTTCCTCAGATTATTTGATGTGGATCAGAACTTCATTGTCCTGAGAGCCTAGTGCTTAAGGGATTGGTCCAGCGAGGGCTTGTATGGGGGTCTTAGGAGGCTGTTCTCCTCTAAGCCCCTTGTTCCTCCTCTAAGGGGGGTCTAAAACCACATGACTAATGACATGCTAGGGGAGGAGAGTCCAAACTGCATGACCAGCAATATGAAAGATCATGGGGTCTAAATCTCATGGCCAGTGATATGCTTGGGGACTGAAGCTCACCCTGAAGGTTAGGTCCTTGTTTTCCCAGTTTTTCCCATTGCTAGGCGCCGGGGGCTTTCTGACCTGGCGACCTTCTGTACCTGGCCCGCCATCCTTGCTCTGCTCATATCTGTCTGACTGCCACCACAGAAGTGTACACAACTTTGAGTAGATGACAGAAGCAGGAAATTTAAACTCTACTTCAGAATAGGATACTTAAACAATTATAACATAATAGTTAAAGGGAAAATTACATTAATAACTGATACTCCAGAGAGAAACCAAGATGGCAGCATAAATAATCACCTATACTTGCTGCCTCTCACAACCACATCAAAATTACAGGACACATTAGATGAAATGGTCTCAATTGATATTTATAAAATTTTCCATCCCAAAGCGATAGACTGCACATTGTTCTCAGTGCACACAAAACATTCTCAAGGATAGAGCATACAATGGTAGACAAATCTACTCTCAATAAATATAAGAAAATTGAAGTTATACTAACCATGATTTCTGACCACAACAATATGAAATTGAAAATCAACTACAAGAAGAAAGATGGAAAAATCACAAATGTGTGGAATTTAAACAACATGCTACTGAACTGGGTCAAAGAAGACATTTTTAATAGAGATCAAAATATACATAGCCAAAAATAAAAATGACCATGTGACATATCAAAATTTGGGGGATGCAGCAATGGTGATACTAAGAGGGAAGTATATAGCATTATAGACCTTTCTCAAGAAACAAGTAAAATCTCAAGTTAATGAGCTAACATTTCACTTTAAAGAACAAAATAAAAGAAGAACAAACAAAACCTGGAGTCAGTAGGATGAAAATAATGAATATCAGAAGAGAAAAATAAAATAGAAAACAAAAAGACTAGAAAAAAACTTAAAAACAAACAGCTGGGTCTTTGAGACCCCACCTAGGATCCTACAGCCACTCCAGCCAAAGACCTGCCACCTCATCTGCAGAACCATGGACACCAGGACTCCAGTTTCCTTGGCTACAGGCTCCTGTGAGTCCCAGAGTGCATGACCCACCCACCAGCATGCCACAGGCCCTGCTAGTCCTGGCGCCTAGGCCCTCCAGTGACTTGGGGTGCACAACCCTCCTGCCAACCCACTGCTTTGGCCAGGGGCCCTGTGCATCCCAGCACCTGAGCCCTCCAGTGACTCCCAGGGTGTGTGACCCTCCCACCAAGCCCTCTGCATCAGCGACTTGGCGCCTGGACCCTTCGGTAAGAGCAAAAATGGGGTGACAAAAAAACAACCCCACTAGGAAAGAAAAGGAGGCATCTCCAGAAAAGGAACTAAATGAAATAGAGGCATGCAATGTGTCAGAAAAATTCAGAGTAAGGATCATACAGTTCATAAACCAGATGGATGAGAAAAATCAACAACTTATGTAAGAATCAAGAGGAAATAAAACATGATATAGCTACAATAAAAAACACAATGGAAGGTTTCAACAATAGACTAGAAGTGTAATACTGAATTAGCAAGTTAGAAAACAGGGCAGAGAAACACGCCCAATCTGAACAGCAATTGGAGAAAAAGATTAGAAAACAGGAGGAGAGCCTAAGGGAGCTTTGGGACAACATAATACAAAGTAACATATGTATAATAGGGGTGGCAGAAGTACAAGAAGAGGAACAAAAATTAGAAAACCTAGACAAAAAAATCAGCAAAGAAACAGCAATCCTAAATGTCTCACTAGATGACATGGACTTAATAGACATCTTCAGAACATTTCATGCCAAAGCTACAGAATATACATTCTTCTCAAGTGCACATGGGACATTTTCAAAGATAGATCACATATTGGGACACAGGAAAAATCTCTTCAAACTCAAGAAGATTGAAATCATATCAAGCATCTTCTCAGATCACAATGGCATAATATTAGAAATAAACTAAAATAAAAACAACCAAAAGAAATTCTAACACTTGGAGGCTAAATAGCATGTTATTAACAATGAGATCAAAGAAGAAATAAAAAAACCTGGAAACAAATTACAATGAAAACACAAAAGTCCAAAATCTATGGGACACAGTGAAAGCAGTCCTGAGAGGGAAGTTCATAGCATTACAGGCCTACCTAAAAACACAAAACAAAACAAAACAAAAAACTGATAATAAATTATATAACTCTACAACTTAAAGAATTAGAGAGCAACAAGAAAAGCCCAGAATGAGCAGAAGGAAGGAAATACTAAAGATCAGAGTTAAAATAAATGACATAGAGACCAAAAAACAATAGAAAAGATCAATAAAACCAAGAGCTAGTTCTTTGAAATGATAAACAAGATTGATGAACCTCTAGCCAGGCTCACCAAGAAGCAAAGAGAGAGGACCCAGATAAACAAAATCAGAAATGAAAGAGGGGAAATAACAAACCTCACAGAAATAGAAATGATTGTAAAAAAAATTCTATGAACAACTCTAATCCAACAAACTGGTCAACCGAGAATAAATGGACATATTCCTAGAAAAATATGACCTTCCAAAACTCAATCAGGAAGAATAAAAAATCTGAATAGGCTGATAACTACGAAGGAAATTGAAGCAGTCAGCAAAAAACTCCCAGCAAACAAAAGCCCTGGACCAGATGGCTTCACAGGAAACTTTTACCAAACATTCAAAGAAGAACTAAAATCTATCCTCTTCAGACTATTTCAAAAAACTCAAGAGGAAGGAACACTTCAAGGCTCTTTCTATGAAGCCAGTATAACCCTAATCCCCAAACTAGATAAAGTCACTACAAACAAAGAGAATTCTAGGCCAATATCTCTCATGATATTGCTAAAATCCTCAACAAAATTTTAGCAAATCGGATCCAGCATTACATTAGCAAGATCATACACCATGACCAAGTGGGATTTATTCCAGGGATGCAAGGCTGGTACAATATCCACAAATCAATAAATGTGATACATCACATGAATAGAGAGATAAAGATCACATAATCATATAAATTGATTCAGAAAAAGCATTTGACAATTCCAATGCCCTTTCTTGATAAAAACTCTCAGAAAAGTGGGAATAGAGGCATCATCTCTGAACATAATAAAAGCCTTATATGACAAACCTACAGCCGATATCATACTCAAAAACTAAAACCATTTCCCCTAAGAATAGGAATAAGACAGGATGCCTACTCTCACCACTCCTGTTCGACATAGTACTAGAAGTGTTAGCCATAGCTATCAGATAAGAAGAAGAGATAAAAAGCATCCAGGTAGGAAAAGAAGAAGCAAAACTGTCATTATTCTCAGATGACATAATATTGTACACAGAAAACCGTAAATACTCCATCAAAAAACTACTAGGTTTGATAAATGATTTTGGCAATGTAACAGAATACAAAATTAACACTCAGAAATCTGTGGCTTTTTTATCCGTCAATAATGAATTCACAGAAAGAGAAACAACAACAAAAACAATTCCATTTACCATTGCAACAAAAAAATTATGATACCTAGGAATAAATTTAATCAGGAGGTAAAAGACCTATATTTGGAAAACTACAGGACATTGAAAAAAGAGATAGAGGAAGACATAAACAAATGGAAGAATATACTGTGCTCATGAATTGGAAGCATTAACATCATTAAAATGTCCATATTACCTAAATCAATCTATAGATTCAACCTAATTCCCATAAAAAATAACAATGCATACTTCACAGATCTAGAAAAATATTCCAAAAATTTATATGGCATCAAATAGACCCTGAATATCCTCAGCAATCTTGAGAAAGAAGAACCAAGTTGGAGGGATCACAATACCAGATATCAAACTATATTACAAAGCCATTGTAAACAAAACAGCCTGGCACTGATGCATCAAAACAGGCATATAGATCAATGGAACAGAACAGAGAACCCAGAAATTGACAGAAGCCATTATGCTCAAATAATATTCACAAAGGAGGCAAGAGCATACAATGGAGCCAAGACAGTCTCTTCAATAAATGGTGTTTAGAAAATTGGACAAACACATCCAAAAAAATGATACCAGACCACCAACTTACACCATACACAAAAATAAACTCAAGATGGATAAAGGACTTAAACTTAATATGGTAAACCATAAAAATCTTAGAAGAATCCATAGGTAGTAAAATATCAGACATATGTTATAACAATATCTTTACCAATATAGCTCCTAGGGCAATGGAAACTAAGGAGGAAATAAACAAATGGGAGTATCCTAATATATAAAAACCCTGGGTCCATCACAACCAGAGGCTTGATTAACAAGAAGTCAGTCCTGCAGTCAGCGCTGGGTTGCCGTGGCGACCCAGCACTGACTGCTGAGGGGGCTGTGCATCAGACCCAGAGAGAGGCCTGAAGAAAGAAGCAGGGTCTGATCTGTAGCCTGTGTGGCAGCTGTTGATCAGCACTTGCCTCTCTCTTTCTCTCTAGGACAGGCCAGCAGCCATGCCTCCATTTCTCTCCAGACCTCCCCCAGGCTGTTGATCAGCCCAGCCTTTCTGATCAGACCCCATTGATAGGCCCAGTGATGCTGACTGGCATAGAAACTGACCAATCAGAACCAAATCTGGGTCAACTGTGAGGAGCCAATGGCTGCCTAGGAGGCAGAGCTTTTGACGCTGACTGGCATAAAAACCGACCAATCAGAACCAAATTGGCCAGCAGAGAAGGGCAGTTGGGGGTGAGATCAGGCCAGCAGGGGAGGGCAGTTAGGGGTGATCAGGCAGGCAGAGGCAGTTAAGGGCAATCAGGATAGCAGGGAAGGGCAGTTGGGGGCAACCAGGCTGGCAGGGGAGGGAAATTGGTGGCAAGATCAGGCTGGCAGGGGAGGGCAATTGGTGGCAAGATCAGGCTGGCAGGGGAGGGCCATTGGGGCGAGATCAGGTCAGCAGGGTCAGGTCATTGGGGGTGAGATATGGTCGGCAGGGGAGGGCAGTTAGAGGTGATCAGGCAGGCAGGCAGAGGCAGTTAGGGGCAATCAGGCAGGCAGGCATAGGCAGTTAGGGGAGATCAGACAGGCAGAGGCAGTTAAGGGCGATCAGGCAGGCAGGCAGGTGAGCAGTTAGGAGCCAGTCTGACTGCTGGTTTAGGATCGTGTCTGACTGCCGATTTAGGATTGGGCCTAAACCGGCAG
>NW_005873373.1:0-5985 GCF_000147115.1 Myotis lucifugus
CCCCTCTTTTCCCCTCCTTTCTTAAAATCAATAACATATATATATATATATATATATATATATATATATATATATATATATTTGTTGCTGTTAATCCTCACCCGAGGATATTTTTCCATTGATTTTTAGGGAGAGTGGAGGAGACAGGGCAAGACAGAGGGAAACATCGATGTGAGAGAAACACGTCAATTGGTTGCCTCCGACCAGGGCCAGGGCCCAAAGAACCTGCCACCAAGGTCCAAGACCTTGGCCTGAATCGGACCCGGGACCCTTTGGTCCACAGGCTGGCCAACGCTCAATGCACTGAACCAAACATGCTAGGGGGAAAAAAAAAAATATATATATATATATATATATATATATATATATATATATATATGCTGTACCCAGCCACGCATTCTGGTTAAATGGAAAAGAAAGAAAAGAGAAAGCACACGTTTCTAATACGCTTAATTTCACAATGCCTGTGGGTATGCAACATTTTGTGTTGTTCCATTGTCTAGATATAGAGATTGTCTGGTTTGCCGACTCTAGAACACGCAACATATAATTGTCCATGTGAGAAGCAATCCACGTCTAGATCTAAACCGCACAATTCTAAAGATTGGCCCTGAGCTTTGTTAACGGTGATTGCAAACGCCAATCGAATCGGGAATTGCAATCTCTTAAATTGAAATGGCATATCCGTTGGAATCATAGGAATGCGAGGAATGAGGACACCTTCACCTTTGAAAGGTCCTGTCAAGATTGTTGCTTCTACGACATTGCTCATTAATTTTTTTACTGCAAGCCGCGTGCCTGTCAAAGCTTTGGCTGGTTGACATTTCGCAACATGGTAATTGGCGCGCCGATTTTCAATTGCAGTACATGCGGTGGCATCCCTGGCAGATCGAGTGAATTCAAAAATTCTGTTGGATAATTAATCGCTTCATCTGCTTCCACAACAGTGTCGACGGACTAGTATGTGACTGCCTCGCTTTGAATGTTAGACTGAATGATATTGTTAAGTCCATAGACGCCTTTGTTCTTGGCCGCAAGAATAGCTCGTTCACTCAGCCAATCGTGATTCTTACAATTGGTTTGAATATTGGGAAATACTTTTTCAACCAATTCTTCTTTTGACGTCACTAAATTGCAGAAGTTATGAGGCAATGAAATTCGTCCTGAGGTCAGATCAACCGGCACCTTTCCGTTCCCAATTCCCAGCAATTGATGTGAGAATATCTCAGCTGATGGATCGTTTTGCAGCTGGACATGCATATCTGTGGTTAATTTTATCTGCAATTTATAATTGTAAACAGAAACATTGAAATGGAATGGTAAAATATTTAGTATAGCGTGTGTTGCTTTTACGTCCAACAGATGGCTCTGTTTTTCAAAAAAAGCATGTTTTTACCTGTCACAGGTGTGACATCTATATAATAGTAGGTATATAGGTATATAGAAACACGCGCTTATTCGAATGCAACGTTGTGCCAAAATTTCAAAGCAATCGGTTTAAGATTTTGAACAAACGAACATTTGCATTTTTATTTATATATATTTAAAAGCTACCGACGAATGAATAAACAACTTCTCTTTCTCCCTCCCTCTTCCTCCCCCCTCCTCTCCTCCCTTCCACTCTCTCTTTTTTCCCCCACTCTCTCAAAAACAAACAAACAAACAAACAAACAAACAAACAAACAAAAGCTGGTTTGGCTCAGTGGATAGAGCCAAAAGGTCCCAGTTTCGATTCCTGTCAAGGGCACATGCCCGGGATTCGGGCTCGATCCCCAGTACGGGGTGTGTAGGAGGCAGCCGGCAGCCGATCCATGATCCTCTCTTATCGTGGATGTTTCAATCTCTCCCTCTCCCTTCCTCATAAAAAATATATATTTTAAGGAACACATCAAGCCCTAGCCGGTTTGGCTCAGCGGATAGAGCATCAGCTGCGGACTGAAGGGTCTCGGGTTCCATTCTGGCCAAGGGCACATGCTCGGGTTGCAGGCTCAATCCCCAGAAGGGGGCGTGCAAGAGGCAGCCGATCCATGTTCCTCTCTCATCATGGATGTTTCAGTCTCTCTACCTCTCCCTTCCTCTCTAAAATCAACAAAGAAATACATTTTTTTTTTAAAAAAAAAATACATCAGGAATCAGTGTAGAGCAGTGTTTGACAACACTTGGGAATCACTGCTAAAGAGCAATACACTGTACAACAGTATTTGACACCACTTGGGATTCACTTCTAAAAGGCTGGAAACTATATGAAAGTGTTTGAAAGCACTTTGAAATCACTGATCAACATCAGAAACTGTGCAGAACAGCATGTGGCAAAACTTGGGAATCACTGCTAAAGTGCAGTCAGTACACTGACAAATGGTAGGAAACGGTGCAAAAGTGTTTGAAAACACTTGGAAGTCCCTGGTAGCGTTCTAAGATGCCAGAGAGGAAAATGTCACCGAGGCCAAAATCTTACCTCCACCTTCTTAGGGTTTGTGGAGGAGGCGGCCCTGAAAAGTTCACCTGACACACGGGGGGAGGGGGGGCAGGGAGACATGAGGGCAACGTTTTCTTTCCCTCAAGTGTCTGATGTGACAAGGGGAGCGCTCCTAAGGAGACGGTGGAAGAGCCACATCCACGCTTTTTCAGACTGGGTTGAAAATAGAGGGGCGATTGTGGGCAAGCCACTTAGTAGGCGGGGAGGCGAAAGGAGAGATGAGGGAGGCCCGTTCCTACAGATTCCTCTGCCTCTCAGCTGGCTTCCTGCCTAAAGTGCAAAAAACGAGTCCCCGTGTGTGCTCGTCGTCGTCTCTCCCCCCACCCCCACCCCCTCGATCTTTATGTCCAGTTGGAGTCTTTTTTGCCATCTGGCCACTTTGGAATATTGTCTCTGGCTCGCCTGAGCGGCTGCAGTGGCGGCATAGTCACTTAAGGAAGGAAAGGAGAATATAGGGTTGGTTCCAGGCACCGAATTGTGCCATAGGCGGGCGGGGGTGGGGGGGGACGGACAGGAGTCAGTCGCTGAGCGGGCCCCCAACGTATTTCTAAGACAGTGAGCGACTCTGGTAAGGGCATGCGGTAGAAGGAGAGCAGCTGGAGTTCTGTTTGTTGGCTGGGGGCTTGCAGGGGATGGGGAGGGCCTGGGGTCCATTTGCTCCTTTGTTGATGTCATTTCCTTTCTTACTTTCTTTCTTTCTTTCTCTTTTTTAAAACAAAGGTGAAGAACTCTTCGGGTGGAGGTATTTCTGCAAGAAAGTCTGGCAGGACAGGAAATGGGAGTATGCGGGCCAGGCCAGTTCATTGACCAGAAAGCGCAAAGGATCTGTAGTGGCTCTGACTAGCGCCCTTCCTTTAAGAAACAGGAAGACAGGGGAGTTTCTCTCAGGGTCCCTCCCTCTCCCCTTCCCCTCCACCCTCCCCCCCCGCCACACACACACACACACACACACACACACACACACACACTCACACTCACACACAGTGGCACCCGAGTAGCAAGAGGTTTCCAGAATGAACTGAATTCCAGGGCCTAGCCAGGCAGCCACCCCGCAGCAAGGGAAAGACCATATAAAAACGGCAGCCAGGTGGCGCGCGAACACCAGGGAGAATGTGAGTGCGGCGGCTCCGGGGCCGTGAGCCAGGCTGGCTGGGCCCGGGCGGGAGCCCCGCCGCCCGCTGTGTGTGTGTTTGGGGGGAGGAGGGGGGCAGGGGGCAAGTGTGGCCGATCTCCTCCCCGCGCTCACCTCTCCAGTGGGACCGTGTCGGCCGGGGCCCTTGGCCGGCGGGTGACGGGTTGGGGCTCCACCACCTGGGGTTTGCCCAGGAAGGCCCCGTGCACATACACACACACACACATGGCCTGGCAGTGGAAGGGGGGCTGGAAACGTTTTTGGGGGGGTGGGGCCTGACAGAGGACCGAGAGGACATACCCAGAACACTTGTTGTGGGCCCGGGACCTTTAAAACCTCAACGGGTGGGGGTGTGGGGGGGGGTGTCACGACTCTGAAGACCTAAATGCGGTGAGTATTCACGGGGCAACAACGGAGGAATCATTTTCTCTGTTTCCTTTCAGTTATTATTTTTTTCGGAATTGAATTTATTGGGGGACACATAGGTGAATAAAATGAAATGAAATGCAATAGGATAAAATGAAAGGCCTGGCCTTGCAAACTCAGACACCTCAAGTGACCACCCAGGATGTTCTGAATTTAAAAAAAAAACTTTTTAAAGTAGAAAGCAGTGTATAGTGAGTGGGCAGTCACGCCCTAGGCCCGGTATCTCCCCTGAGAGAGATCACCTTTGAACTTACTGGCATCTGAGCCTATTGTATTTCTATGCCTCTAGGTCCTAGAGTCTAGGATCACATGTCTTTGAAGTAGTGAATGTCCGGGTAACTAGTCACTTTCCTTTTTCCCAGTGCCCTCAGGGCACAGCCCAGGGTCCCAGGGTAGAGACCACAAATTCCCTCATTGCTACTGTTGTATATTTTTTTTAAAAAGCTAATACATAAGAAGCTCTGCATTGTGTGTGCTAGGGTGAGGGACTGGGGACTGCGGCATGGAAGGGTAACGGAATGTGGGAGGGGGAGGGACTGCGGCCTGGAAAAGGTCACCGATTGTGTCAATGTCAGGAACCGTGGCAGAGAAAAATTGCTGGATTGTCTTAGAAAACAATGTGTTATGATTAAATCCAGCCAGGTGTGACTCTGTTTACCTCCCCTCCGTTCTCATGAACTTTTTGTGAACTTCTAATGAAATGCTTTGTATTTTTTTTTAACAGTTTTGCTATAAAGGATCATACTGCACCCTTGATCTCTGCCACATGCTCCGAATCTCCCAGAGGGGGAGATAGGTGCTGTGGTCAGCTGGCCAGCTTAATAACAGTCTTTTAAATTTCGATTCTGAGTTGGTGGTCTATCTCGTTGAGCCAACCCATAACATTGTGGATGAAAAGGGGCCACATGCTAACCTGACCCACTCGGGGGAGGCCTGGCCTTGCAAACTCAGACACCTCAAGTGACCACCCAGGATGTTCTGAATTTAAAAAACAAAAACTTTTTAAAGTAGAAAGCAGTGTATAGTGAGTGGGCAGTCACGCCCTAGGCCCGGTATCTCCCCTGAGAGAGATCACCTTTGAACTTACTGGCATCTGAGCCTATTGTCTTTCTATGCCTCTAGGTCCTAGAGTCTAGGATCACATGTCTTTGGAGTAGTGAATGTCCGGGTAACTAGTCACTTTCCTCTCCCCAGTGCCCTCAGGGCACAGCCCAGGGTCCCAGGGTAGAGACCACAAATTCCCTCATTGCTACTGTTGTATATTTTTTTAAAAGCTAGGGAAGAATGAATAAACAAGTGGAAAAACAATTCTCTGTCATCATTGATCTCTCTCTCTCTCTCTCTCTCTCTCTCTCTCTCTCCTCTTTGAAATCAATAAAAGCACAAAAAAAAAAAAGCTCTGACCAGTTTGGCTCAGTGGATAGAGCATCAGCCTGAGGACTCAAGGGTCCCGGGTTTGATTCCAGTCAAGGGCATGTACCTTGACTGCAGGCACATCCCCAGTGGGGGGTATGCAGGAGGCAGCTGATGGATGTTTCTCTCTCATCGATGTTTCTAACTCTCTATCCCTCTCCCTTCCTGTCTGTAAAAAATCAATAAAATATATATTTTTAAAAATAATAATAATAAATTTAAAAAAAAAAGAAAGATTGACCTTTGTCAGGGAAGGTAGCGGCCTAGGACGTGACTACTTACCATCACTGTTTGTTAAACTTTTAATTTCCATCCATGGATGGATGGATGGATGGATGGATGTGTCCTCCCTCCCTCCCTCCCTCCTCCCCTGCCTCCCTCCCTCCCTCCCTCCGTCCCTCCAACGGTTCTTTCTTCCCTCCGCCGAATCGGACAACAACAATCTTCACAGGTTTTTCTGTGAGAAGGACGTCGCATATGAAACACGAATTTTGTTCTTCCTCGCGCGAGGTGGCTCAGTAAAGCAAGATAGGGTATG
>NW_005873373.1:7678-25178 GCF_000147115.1 Myotis lucifugus
CCGCCACTCCCCACCCCACTCCACCCCAACTTTGCCTCCTTCCCTCCCTCCTTCCCTCCCTAATCTATCACCAGTGGATTTTCTGTAACCGGCTTTCATCTCCTCCTTGGATTGTCACATATAAAACAAAGTCACACCCTGGCCGGTTTTGGTCAGTGGGTAGAGCATCGGCCTGGGGAACGAAGGGGTCCTGGGTTTGATTACAGTCCAGGGAGCAGGCCCGGGTTGGGGGCTTGATCCCCAGTAGGAGGTGTGCAGGGGGCAGCCGACCTGGTGATTCTCTCTCTCTCATGGTAGGTGTTTCTCTCTCTCTCTCTACCACCCTCCCTCTCCCTTCCTCTCTGAAATCTATGAAGATATATTAAAAAACACACACACAGACACACACAATGACAACAACAACACAAAGGTATTATTCCACCTCCGTGGAGTAAAAAGTATACTTGTACAATGTTTTGTACTTGTATTTCGTGCTATTAAAACACGGACGTTAAAACGGGGGATTTGGAGCGGCGGTGAGAGGATAAAAGGGAGGGATTGACCTTTGCCGTTTCAAAATGGCAGCTGCCGCCCTAACTGGTTTGGCTCAGTGGATAGAGCATCGGCCTGCGGACTGAAGGGTCCCGGGTTCGATTCCGGTCAAGGGCATATACCTTGGTTGTAGGCACATCCCCAGTAGGGGGTGTGCAGGAGGCAGCTGATTGAGGTTTCTCTCTCTTTGATGTTTCTAATTCTCTATCCCTCTTCCTTCCACTCTGTAAAAAAATCAATAAAATGTATATTTTTTAAAATGGCGGCTGCCTCCTTGCACGCCGCGCTCCCCCCCCCCCCCCCCCCCACCGGGGATGGAGCCCACACCACAGGCAGGTGCCCTTCTCTGGACTCGAACCCGGGACCCTTCCGTCCGCAGGACGACTCTCTATCCTCTGAGACAAATCAGTTAAGGCTAAAACTCCCTACTTTGACAGAAAGGATGACTCCTTTATTCCCACACAACTGTGGACGACGAAAGGGGCCACATGCTAACCCCACCAGCTCAGGGCAGGGCTGCGTGGCGGTCTTGCAAACTGAAAGGCCTAAAGCGACCACAAGTCTAGCCTGAAGGGAGACTGTTACTAAGAGCAGTTGTGGTGGCTGGTCGCGTCCGAGGCCGGAGTCTTCCCTGACCAGGTCAGTGTTTACCTTAACTGAACCTATGGTCCTTTTGCACCTAACACAACATAACTCTGAAATGTCAGGGGAACTTGTAACATCCCGCCGTCCCCGCCCCGCACCGCCCCGCACCGCCTCCACCCCCTTTCCCTCCCCCCACCCCACCCCACCCTCACAAGCCAATGCGCCTGGGGGCTCTGCAGGACAGAGACCATAAATTCCTTCATTGCTATTGTTATCACGTGTATTGTTGCCTGTTAACTATCTATCCTGCACCCACCTCAGGAAAAGAAGTAGGTGAGGCCCTGGCCGGTTTGGCTCAGTGGGTGGAGCCAAAGTCAGCCTGCGGTGGACCTTAGGGTCCCGGGTTCGATTCCGGTCCCGGGCGCATGCCCGCCCGGGTCACAGGCTCGAGCCCCACTAGGGGGCGTGCAGGAGGCGGCCAATCCAAGATTCTCTCTCATCGATGAGGTTTCTATCTCTCTCCCATCCTCTCTGAAATCAATAAAAATATATTTCACAAAAAAGAAGTATGTGTCTATCATTTTACTTTTAATCCAATCCCAGAGGTTCCCCCCACTCCCCACCCCCACCCCACCCCCTTTGCTTTCTCCCACCTCCCTCCCTCCCTCCCTCCCTCATCTATCACCAGTGGATTGTCTGTAACCCACTTACATCTCCTCCTTGGATTGTCGTGTATAAAACAAAGTGCCGCCCCGGCCTGTTTTGGTCAGTGGGTAGAGCATCGGCCTGGGGACCCGAAGGGTCCGGGGTTCCATTCCAGTCAAGGGCGCAGGCCCGGGTCACGGGCTTGATCCCCAGTAGGGGGTGTGCAGGAGGCAGCCGATGGGTGATTCTCTCTCATGGTAGATGCTTCTATGGCTCTCTCTCCCTCTCCCTTCCTCTCTGAAATCAATGAAGATATATTTTAAAAAGCCACACAAATGTATTATTGCACTTCCATGTAGTGAAAAGCATACTTGTACAATGTTTTGTACTTGCATTTTGTGTTATTAAGACAGTGCTGGGCATGGAGGGGGGGGGGGGAGTGCTGGACCGGCCCCGGGTGGAGGGGGTGGGGCGCCAGCGAAGATGCCAAACTGGGGGGGGGGGGGGAGGCGGGGGGCGGCGCCGGCGGACTGCACGCGGAAGAGCATGCAGTCAGATTTGGCCTTCTTCAGGTTCCCGAGGGATCCGGCCAGATGCCAGAAGTGGGTGGGAAATTGTAGGAGAGCAAACTTAGAAGATAAAACACCTGAACAACTCAATAAACATTATCGATGATGTGCCAAACACTCTGAGACCTCTATGATCTGTAGAACTAGTCCTTCCTTATAGGACAGTTCTTCGAGATAATGTAATACCAACAATAGGTGATCTTACCAGTCATTTGAACAATCCACATAGTAGACATAGAAAACGAATAAAAGAATTGAGCGAAGATGAAATCAGGACATGGAAACAGGAAAAAAAATTGACGAAACTTCTGAACAGGAACAAAAAGAAACATAGAGCGATCAACAACAGCCTTGCTCAGAACTCCAATACAGAAGGGGGTGAAGAACAGGATGAAGACACTTTACCTTTAACCCTTGAAGAGAAAGTAAACAAAAGAATACTTTAAAATCTTTATTTGCAGTTTTGATTCTTATGGGAAAACAAAAGATACCTCTAGATCAGCGGTTCTCAACCTGTGGGTCGCGACCCCTTTGGGTGTCGAACGATCCTCTCACAGGGGTCGCCTAAGACCATCGGAAAACACATGTATAATTGCATATTGTTTTTTGTGACTAATCACTATGCTTTCATTATGTTCAATCTGTAACAATGAAATTGGGGTTCACCACAACATGAGGAACTGTATTCAGGGGTCGCGGCATTAGGAAGGTTGAGAACCACTGCTCTAGATGGACATGAAGCTGATGAAATCCCAGAAGGCCTCTTCACTCCCGAGAACTTGCAGGCAGGCAGGCAGGCAGGCAGGCAGGCAGGAGTGCCCGATAAATTCTGGTGAAGAGGTTCTCTCTGAGAAAGCCCTTTGAGACCACAGCAGTCAACGCACCGTTCTGTTCAAAAGTACAAGCAGAAGCAGATGCTAGAGATCCGTGAGAGCCGCATTCGGGGAAGGAACGCTCAGGGGAGTGAGAGACTCTCCCTTCTTTTCCATGGCCCCTGACAGAGGGACGGACGCACGCACACACGCACACAGCAGGGGAAGAGCACCTGCCCGCGTTGGTGAGGTTTGCTGACGAAGCTCGTGACCTGAGAGAGGAATCTGTGGGTTTCCTGCCTTCTGAAGCCGCGCCGCTGCCGAAATTTTGGCTGTGACATTTCCCACGACGAGACCAGAGAAGTGGGGATTACGCATGGAATATTGTCGTGGCCAGGCTTACATTGTGTCCAAAACGAAAGTTGTTGCTTCTAGACTTTTGGAGAGCCGAAACCGGTTTGGCTCAGTGGATAGAGCGTCGGCCTGCGGACCGAAAGGTCTCAGGTTCGATTCCGGTCAAGGGCATGTACCTGGGTTGCGGGCACATCCCCAGTGGGAGATGTGCAGGAGGCAGCTGATGGATGTTTCTCTCTCATCGATGTTTCTAACTCTCTATCTCTCTCCCTTCCTCTCTGTAAAAAATCAATAAAATATATTTTTTTTAAAAAAAAAAGACTTTTGGAGAAACATCCCTCCCCAAGCTGTCTACACACTCTGCTCTTCCCTGTGCCTGAAGTCCGCGGTCGGCCATATCGGTGCCTGTCACGGGAGCATCTGTTGCGTTTGGAACAATGGAGGAAGTTTGATCTTTTTTCCATCCGTCACCACAACCGCTTTTAGAGCTTGACAGTGTCATTTCTGTCCTCTTCCAGAACAATGAAGAAAGCGGGAACGAACTGAAGGAAATTTGCCATTCTCAGCGGGCGGGCAGGCACGATGCTTTTGAAATTGTAGTGGAGCTCCTGCAAGCGCTTGTTTTCTGTGTAGGCGGTATACATGAGGACACACATAGTAGATGGGAAAACTGTATGGCGGGCCGAGCATTCGCACTCTGCAGTGCAGCAACAGATTTTGATTTCGTGGTTACCATTGTTGTTCTTAAAAACGTTCTACCTTTCACAGGAGCCTCTGGGAAAAATCTCCAGGGTCAGACCTCTGATGTCTTCTCTGCAGCCAGTAGCTCGACTGCAGGCGCTGCATTCGCTACATGAAGTGATGGAAGATATTGAAGTTTATTGTGAATTTTGGTTTGAGGAAGCCACCAATTTGGCAACCACACTTGCTATTCTGATGAAGCTCCCCGGGAAGCTCCGCAGAGCTCAGCAAGGGAACGTGGAGTCTCAGCTGACTTCCGAGAGGTGCTATAAAGAGCCTCTAAGCGGCACAACAGTGGAACACATTGTTCAGGAACTGAAAGAGATAGTCTCAGAACAGTTCCTCCAAAGCTCTTCAATGCTGATCTCTGGTCCCCTATGTCACGGGACGGCTCAAATTCAATACGCCGGAGGAGCACCAGGCTGACCTGTACGGCAGCGACTTACCCAATCCCGATGCAGCACTCTCAGCTGAGCTGCATTGTTGGAGAATCAAGTGGAAACCCAGAGGAAAAGATATAGAGCTTCCATCCACCATGGCACCCTCCACCTGCCAGACATCAAGTTTTTTCCTCATGTTTATACATTGCTAAAGGTCCTACGAATTCTCCCTGTGATGAAGGTTGAGAACGAACGCTCTGAAAACGGTCAAAGCATCTCAAAGCACACCCGAGGAACACTTTGACAGGGCAAAGGTCAAGTAGCTTAGCTTTGCTTAACATGCATTTCGATGTGAAACACGATTTGGATTTAACGGTGGACACATACATCAAAGTCTACACAACTAAGTCAGAGCTTCCTACAGATAATTCCGAAAGTGTCGGAAATACCCAAGGGACTTTTAAAATGCGTTCTCTCTTATATTTGATATTGAAAAAAAATCTGAGAAATTTGAAAGGAAACAGAGAAAAGCTGTAAGATATAGGTGGGTCACTTAATCACTGGATCTCTTGAGTAGATTAGCCACTGATCCTCTGCTTAAATGGCCCCGGTGTGAACTCTCATGCTTTGGAGAACGAACTGTTGTTCTTCCAGAGGGCGGCAGGCATCATCGGAAGCGCCACGTTGCACTTCTGCGTGATCTCTGCCGATGGCACTTTGGGCTTGTTTTAGTGAGGTCATTGCAGACATCACATTCATTGTCACAGTTGTTGGGCATTGAGTTATCAGTTCTTTGAAGAAATAAATTTTGAGAAGGTGTGGAAGGAATCTGTTTCATAAAATTGTGCAATGAAGCTCACGACTAACCTCTGACTAGCAGGAGTTTTAAGTGTGCTACGAGAAATCTGTAACCAACAGTGAAACGACCAGGTAGTGAAAGAAACGTGAGCTTGCCAGACAAGGATTTCGGTGTGGA
The DNA here is from genome assembly GCF_000147115.1 of Myotis lucifugus. NCBI lineage: Eukaryota > Metazoa > Chordata > Mammalia > Chiroptera > Vespertilionidae > Myotis > Myotis lucifugus. The sequence continues at coordinate 13,272 of NW_005873373.1, forward strand.
TTTTTGTCTTTATTCGATGATCTTAAACAAATGACTGTGAAACATTGAAGAAAGAACCCGCCATCCTTACACCCACATCTGGGTGTCGCTGTTTACATTCCTTCGTTGAGCCTATATCCTCATAAGCTTTTTAGCAAGAATATGTGGCACACTTCCGTTTCACGGTCAAGACAGGATCAGAGGCCATGGATCCTGACAACAGATCGGTCTGTTTCATTCCGTCTTTTTCCGTGGTTACATCTACTGCCGCGTCTCGATTTATAAGCGAAACCGAGACAACCGACAAGAATGCGTTTTGTAGTTGGTCTAGGAATACAGAAAACATCGCTGTCATTTTCGGTGAAGAAAGTCAATTTTGTACAGTTTATGTCAACATAAATAAAATGTAAATTTGTTTAATGGAAAAACAAAACAGCGAAATTAAAACGGGGGGGGGGGTGGTGGAGGCGGGGTGGAGAGGATAAGAGGGAGGGCGGCTGCCAAGCCCCTGGAGCCAAAAGGGAAGCTGCCTAAACTCCCTTCTTTGACAGAAAGGATGACTCCTTTATTCCCACACAACTGTGGACGACGAAAGGGGCCACATGCTAACCCTAGGAGCTCAGGGGAAGGCCTGCCTGGTGGTCTTGCAAACCGAGAGGCCTAAAGCCACCGCAGGGATGGTCTGAAGGGAGACTGTTACTAAGAGCAGTAGTGGTGGGTAGTCCCATCCTACCTAGGCCGGAGTCTTCCCAGACCAGGTCAGTGTTTACCTTAGCATCTAAGACACAACATACCTATGCCATAAAATGTCAGAGGAACTTGTAACATCCCGCCGTCCCCGCCCCGAGCCCCCCCCCCCCACACACACACACACAAGCAAATGCGCCTGGGGGCTCTGCAGGACAGACCATAAATTCCTTCATTGCTATTGTTATCACGTGTATTGTTGCCTGTTATCTATGTATCCTGCACCCACCTCAGGAAAAGAAGTAGGTGTGGCCCTGGCCGGTTTGGCTCAGTGGGTAGAGCCGAGGTCAGCCTGCGGCGGACCTTAAGGTCCCGGGTTCGATTTTGGGTCCCGGGGCGCATGCCCGCCCTCACGCCCGCCCGGGTCACAGGCTCGAGCCCCACTAGGGGGCGTGCAGGAGGCGGCCGGTCCAAGATTCTCTCTCATTGATGAGGTTTCTCTCTCCCTCCCTCTCCCTTCCTCTCTGTAAAACATCAATAAAATAAATAAAAAGAAGTGTGCGTCTATCATTTCACTTTTTACTCAATCCCAGAGGTCGCCCCCCCCCCCCCGCCCCACTTTGGTACCTCCATCGCTCCCTCCCTCCTTCATCTATCACCAGTGGATTTCCTGTAACCCACTTATGTCTCCTCCTTGAATTGGATTGTCACGTATTAAACAAAGTGACGCCCCGGCCGGTTTTGGTCAGTGGGTAGAGCATCGGCCTGGGGACCGAAGGGGCCCTGGGTTCGATTACAGTCAAGGGCGCAGGCCCGGTTGTGGGCTCGTTCCCCAGGAGCGGGTGTGCAGGAAGCAGCGGACGGGTGATCCTCTGTCATCCTGGACGTTTCTATCGCTCTCTCCCTCTCCCTTCCTTCCTCTCAGAAATCAATAAAAATGTATTAAATAATAATTTAGAAAAAAGAATGAATAAAACAAAGTGAAAAACAGCCATTCTCTGGAGCATTGTCCAAACCCCTTGCGGTTCTGCTTCCCGGCAAGTGTGGACAGTTTGACTCAAGCCAGTGATGCCAACTTACTTGGTTGTTGGTTTTTGTGGGGTGGGGTTTTTTTTGTTGTTTTTTTTTAGGAGGGTCACGTGTATGTAGACTTCAGTGAGCCAGAGACTGAACCAAAAGGGGAGAATGATGATTTTTATTTTTTAAAATGTATTTTATTTATTTTTTTTACAGAGAGGAAGGGAGAGGGATAGAGAGTTAGAAACATCGATGAGAGAGAAACATTGATCAGCTGCCTCCTGCACACTTCCTACTGGGGATGTGCCCACAACCAAGGTACATGCCCTTGACCGGAATCAAACCTGAGACCTTTTAGTCAGCAGGCAGATGCTCTATCCACTGAGCCAAACCAGTTAGGGCTCCATAAGCTAGAATATGCGGAACACTTCTGTTTCATGGTCAAGACAGGATCAGAGGCCATGGATCCTGACAACAGATCGGTCTGTTTCATTCTGTCTTTTTCCGTGGATACATCTACTGCCGCGTCTCGATTTATAAGCAAAACCGAAACAACCGACAAAGAATGCGTTTTGTAGTTTATCTAGGAAGAATACAGAAAACATAGCTGTCATTTTCGGTGAAGAAAGTTAATTTTGTACAGTTTATGTCAACATAAATGAAATGTGAATTTGTTTAAAAGAGAAACAAAGCAGCGAAATTAAAACGGGGGGGGGGGGGGGGGGGGGGGCGTGGAGAGGATAAGAGGGAGGTGTTGACCTATGCCATTTCGAAATGGCGGCTTGCAAGTCCCTGGAGCCAAAATGGAGGTTGCCTAAGCTCCCTTCTTTGACAGAAAGGATGACTCCTTTATTCCCACACAACTGTGGACAAAAGGGGCCACGTGCTAACCCGACGAGCTCAGGGGAAGGCCTGCCTGGCGGTCTTGCAAACTGAAAGGCCTAAATCGACCGCAGGGATGGTCTGAAGGGAGGCTGTAACTAAGAGCAGTTGTGGTGGCTGGTCGCGTCCTAGGCCTGAGTCTTCCCTGACCAGGTCAGCGTTTACCTTAACTGAACCTCTGGTCCTTTTGCATCTAAGACAACACACCTCTGAAATGTCAGAGGAGCTTGTAACATTAGCCCCCCTACTCTCCCCCCCTCCCCCCACCCCCCACACAAGCAAATGCCCCTGGGCGCCCTGCAGGAAAGAGACCATAAATTCCTTCATTGTTATTGTTATCAGGTGTATTGTTGCCTGTTAACTATCTATCCTGCACCCACCTCAGGAAAAGAAGTAGGTGTGGCCCTGGCCGGTTTGGCCCAGTGGGTAGAGCCGATGTCAGCCTGTGGCGGGCCTTAAGGTCCCGGGTTCGATTCGGGGCCAGGGAGCATGCCCGCCCGGGTCACGGGCTCGAGCCCCACTATGGGGCGTGCAAGAGGCCGCCGATCCCCGATTCTCCCTCATCAATGATGTTTCTCTCTCCCTCCCTCTCTGCAATCAATAAAAATATATTTTTTTAAAAAAGAAGTATGCATCTATCATTTTGCTCTATATCCAATCCCAGAGTGTACCCCCACTCCCCACCCCACCCCCCGTTTCCTCCCTCCCTCCCTCATCTATCACCAGTGGATTTCCTGTAACCCACGTATGTCTCCTCCTTGGATTGGATTGTCACGTATAAAACAAAGTAACGCCCCAGCCGGTTTTGGTCAGTGGGTAGAGCATCGGCCTGGAGACCGAAGGGTCCCGGGTTCGATTTCAGTCAAGGGCGCAGGCCCGGTTGTGGGCTCGATCCCCAGTCAGTATCGGGTGTTTCTATCGCTCTCTCCCTCTCCCTTCCTCTCAGAAATCAATAAAAATGTATTAAATAATAATTTAGAGAAAGAATGAATAAAACACAGTGAAAAACAGCCATTCTCCGGAGCATTGTCCCAACCCCTTGCGGTTCTGCTTCCCGGCAAGTGTGGACAGTTTGGCTCAAGTAAACTCATGAAAGTTCTCTACGGGTTGCATGTTTTTCCGTGAACACGACGTATACACCTGCTGGTTTCTGAGGGCGAGGCAACAGAATCTGTCCATGAGGTCCGCTGTGAAACGGTAGAGGCGTCTGTTTCTGCTGTCAGAAGCCAGGTCACCTTAGGAAGAGTGTAGAAAACAACAACAACAAAAGACAGAAATTGGATTTACAAAGAGAAAACACACAGAAGCGAACCGAGGGATGCTCCGAGGACTGTGAGAGGGAATCTCCCCTTCTCCTCACTCATACCGCTTTTGGAAAAATGGCAATGATCCTAAGAGGTGAAGGTACTGAAGCTCTCGGAGACGCCGACCGACCGACCGACCGGCCGGCCGGGGTTACTTTACCCGTTCTTAACCCTACCCAACCAAGTCTCCCTCTCCCTGGGAGTCAAGCTTGTGTGCCCGGTAGGTAGGGGTACCCCACCGACCGACCGACAGACGGCTGTTTTAAAATCAGAACCTGTCCCCTTTCAATAGGGACTCAGAGGTTTGTCTCTGTCTGTCTGTCTGTCTGTCTGTCTGCATGTCTGATAGGGACTCAGAGGTTTGTCTCTGTCTGTCTGTCTGTCTGTCTGTCTGTCTTTAAGCCAGTGATGCCAACATACTTCAATGAGCCACAGACTGAACCAACAGGGGAGAATGTGATGGTTTTTATTTTTTAAAATATACTTTCTTTCTTTCTTTCTTTCTGATGGTTTTTATTTTTTAAAATATACTTTATTTATTTATTTATTTAGGAACAGAGAGGAAGGGAGAGGGATAGAGAGTTGGAAACATCGATGAGAGAGAAACATTGATCAGCTGCCTCCTGCACACTCCCTACTGGGGATGTGCCCGCAACCAAGGTACATGCCCTTGACCGGAATTGAACCTGGGACCCTTGAGTCCGCAGGCTGACGCTCTATCCCAGTGATGGCGAACCTATGACACAACTCATTTTTTTTGGTTGATTTTTTCTTTGTTAAATGGCATTTAAATATATAAAATGAATATCAGAAATATAAGTCTTTGTTTTACCATGGTTGCAAAGATCAAAAAATTTCTATATGTGACAGGGCACCAGAGTTAAGTTAGGATTTTTCAAAATGCTGGCACGCCGATCTCAAAAGGTTCGCCATCGCTGCTCTATCCACTGAGCCAAACCGGTTAGGGCAAGAATGATGATTTTTAAAAAGGGAACATCCCGAGAGGAATCTCATCTGGAGATGGACTAAACGTATGTCTGTTTGCCAACAGTCCTTTCTCCGTGATGAACTTCCACAACAGAGCCCGAGCGACCCGATTCATGGGGGACCCGCCCCGCTCAGAATGGCCCCAAGCAGCCCCAGAGGCTGGCAGAGACGCCTCTCACTCTCAGCTCGGCTCGCTACCCATGTGTCTCCGTAGATGGGGAACCGGGCCGCGGTACCTTGAGAGTCCCCTTTTTGGGGGTACATACTCACCAACACTTGGGAGAAATTAGTCTCAGGGGGTCCCCCCATCCAAGAAAAAAAAAAGGCCAATCTTCTTTGGCAACCTAGCCCACACCACCACCACCACCACCACCACCACCACCACCACCCCCCACCCGCCACTAGAAAGCGGACGAGGGAGAGGTTTGGCCAGTTCCTGGCACCCCTGAGTTGAATGCTACCCACCTTGCCTGCAGCTAGACCTGTTTTGGAATGTTAGGGGCCCGCCCCCATCTTTCCAGGCACTTGTGGGCACGACCAGCTTCCTGGTTATCCTTATCATTTTTTTTTGGCGGGGGGGGGGGGGGGGGATGTAAATTATTGCTGAGGATCCCAAGAGCTTCAAGGCCAAGGCCGCTGGCTAGCAGTGAAATCCCCTACCTGCGGAGGTTTTTGTGAGCAGGGACGGCTGGGACTTGAGCATTTCAGCCCCATGGAAGGCATGGCAGTGTGGTTGGGGGTGAGGGGAGGTAGGTAGGAAGAGGCACAAGGTGTGCTGGGGGGAGCAGACTGTGCTTGTCTCCCCAACTCTGAGCTCAGTGCATTAACCGGCAGTCACCATGGGAGCCTGGAATGGGCCATGGTGGGAGTATTTACACCACAGAAATTACCCAGATGCTACATTCAAGGACTCTCCCTGCCCGGAGAACTGGTTTACCAGGGCACTAGGAGCATGCCGCACCTCCTGAGCTGGTTCTGAGTCCACCGCAAGCCTGGCTGCTGTGACAAGCTGCCACTCCCCCATGTGGGGCAGTGCCATCTCCCAGGACCTGGACAGAACACAGGTGGGCTGGACAAAGGGGACCTGACCTGGGGATCCCATCCCTGCCTGGATCCTGCCCTGGCTCGGCCGCCTCAGCCTGTCTGTCCACTGAGAGCTTCAGCCCCGGACTGAAGTGGTGTCCGCCGAAAGGCAGCTCGGAGCTGAGGATAAAAGCCTTTTGCTCAGTGGCCCCCAGCAGGCAAGAGGGCCACGTGTAGCCAGCCACTCAGAGGTAATGAGGGCTTGGTCACCCAGGGCTGACCAAGGGCAGCTGTGGGGCTGAGAGGAAAGGACTGGCCTCGGGAGCGGGGGTCTGAGTGATTCACCGCAGGTCCTGGGAACCAGGCTGTGTGGAGAGTGGAGAGCCGGGCGCACACCTGTGTGCAGAACCAGGGCAGGAGAGCCCAGCTCCCAGATGGGGCAGGGAAATGACCGGCCAGGGTGGAACGTGAGCACCTCTTAGCAGGCAGGAGGGTCGCCCCACAGACACAGATTTCGCTGGGCCCACAGGGACCTTGGGGCTCAAATACACTCACAGGAAGCAACTAAGCTTTCCCCCTGCCTGCGTGATTCCCCTCTCCCCCGCCCCTCCCCGCCCCAGGCCCAGAGTCTCAGAAGCCCCTGACCTGAGGGCTGAGAGGAAGGGAGCTGGGGTGGGGGATGGGGAGTAGGGGGTGGGGTATGGAGCAAGCGGGAGGGGAGGAGGTCAGGGCGATTCATTCCAATGGATCTCACTCTAGGGCTTCATTCAAATGCAGAAAGCTCTCCCGTGACCTCAGGGCCTCGGACCTCCCTCGCCTCGGGCTTCTCCAAGCTCACCAACTTCAGGGAGGGAGGCTGTTTGAGAAACCGGCCCCGCCTGTCCGGGTGGGAAAGAGTGCCCTCTATCGGCCAACCCAGGAACCAGCCCTCACCCGTTTGGGAATCCCGCGAGGGGGTTGGGGAGCGAGAGGGAGGGGTTTGAGGGGCGTGAGTCCAGGGTCCAAGGCGAAGGTCAACAGTAGATCTCGGCGTCTTAGATCCCCTAGGAGGAGAGACATAGGTGGGAGTGGAGCGATGAGGGTGGCCCTGGTGAGGGATGATTTGACTCAATAACCCTGGGTCACCAGACGGGCCAGCACACTCTGCTCCAGTTGCCGGTTTTGATCATCCATCCCTCCACCCCCATCCCCCACCACACACACCGTTCCAAGTGTGCCACTCACGACAGACACCCTTTTATCATTCATCTTTAACTTCCCCGTGGATGGATGGATGGATGGATGGATGGATGGATGGATAGATGGATGGATGTGTGAACATCAAAAAAGATTCACATCTGTGGAGAATGTCTGTGAGTTCATTTGAGGCAATTGCCAGGAAGCAGATAATGGTGGGTGTGTGTGTGTGTGTGTGTGTGTGTGTGTGTGTGTGTTAACCTTGTTGTATACATGTCAAGCAAAAGAGGAGATGTAAGTGGGTTACATGAACTCCGTTGGTGATAGATGAGGGAGGCCAGAGAAGCAAAGCGGGGGGGGAGGGGGGGGGTCGGGGGGGGCAGGAAACCTCTGGGATTGGATAAAAATTAAAATAAAATGACAGACACATACTTCTCTTACTTAGGTTGGCATAGGATAGGTAACAGTCAGCAATATACTCAATAAAAATGAAGGGATTTAAAAAGGAAAATTACACCCTAGCCGGTTTGGCTCAGGGGAGATAGAGCGTCGGCCTGCAGACTAAAGGGTCCCAGGTTCGATTCAGGTCAAGGGCACATGCACGGGTTGCGGGATGGATCCCCGACGCCCCCCCCCCCTTCCAGGAGGGGGTGTGCAGGAAGCAGTGGATCCATGATTAATTTTAATCATTGATCTCTCTCTCTCTCTCTCTCTCTCTCCCTCTCTCTCTCTCTTTCCCCCCATCTTTGAAATCAATAAAAAAAAACTACTATAAAAAAGAAAGATTGACCTTTGTCAGGGAAGGTCGTGACTACTCACCATCACTGTTTGTTTGTTAAACTTTTAATTTCCGTCCATGGATGGATGGATGGATGGATGGATGGATGGATGGATGAGTGGGTGGATGGATGTGTCCTCCCTCCCTCCCTCCCTCCCTCTGCCCACCCGTCCGCTCACCCGCTTTCCACGGGAAATCCTCAGTCTCATGTCACACACTCACCGGTGATTACACTCGCTGCCTCCTTCCTCCCTGTGAAAAAAGAGGAAGGAAAATGGACAAACCTGAAAGAGCCCCACAGGTAGCAACTGTGAACCAAGTGCACGCACATGTGTGCGTGTGTGGCATTTGTCAACAACGTAAGAAATCCTCCAACCTGTGAAGAATTTCTGTGAGTGTCTTTCAGCCAAACTGTCCAGAAATGTCGCTCGTACGCCAAGAAGCACAATCTCAACGGCGGGAGATGATGTTCCAAAGAATGGCAATGTCGCCCCCCTTATTTTATACACTCCAATCCCAGGAGGAGACCGTACGTGGGTTACATGAAATCCACTGGTGACATTTTAGGGAGGCGGGAGAAAGCAAAGCGGGCAATCCCCCCCCCCCACACACACACACAGAGGAGTCCTCTCATTGGGCGAACCAACCGTGACTCTAAAGTCGTGATCCTGACCCCGGGAGTTGTATTAAAAATCAAGCTAAAGGAGTGTGAATGTAAACTGTAGGCTTATCAAAGGTTCAAAGGAGGTCTGTGTTTACCACCATTGAAAGAAAACAAACCAAGAAAGAGATCAAGGGTGGGTCAAAACACCCTCTCTGGGACTGGGAGGGAGAGAGTTCCTGCATCTGTCCAAGAGGGTCATCTGCAGTGTGAAAAGCCAGGGTTCAGCAACAGGGGATATTTCCTTCCTCTCAGGGATCATGAAAAGCATCCATGACAGTAAGGGGGTGGGTATGGGGTGGGTGCTGTCATTGAAAAGGCAAGGCGAGCAGGGAGAGCTATGCCATTTACAGGCATACCCTATCCACTTTTCCTTTCACAGCATTTACACAATGACTTAATGTTTAGTTTTGAATGGCATTACTTCTTGAGTCTCCTCCTCATTGTTTCCAAGTCTTTGGTTAATACTCAGGTGTAGGACGAATGTATGTATGTATGTATGTATGTATGTATGTATGTATACTGTATGTATGTATAGAATCTGGGGGGGGGGGGGTGGTGAGTGGAATAGACTGGAATGGAGTGGAGGAGAGGGGGAGCAAGAGGAAGGGAGAGAATTGGAGGGAGGCAGGAGGGAAACTGGGGAGGAGAGGATGCCAAAGGACCTCGTTAGTTAATGACACCGGGCATGGCTCTTATTCTGAGTTTTTTGTTTGTTTTCCTCGAATGCCACCTATGCAGAAAACAACCTGTGTGAAGTTCAACTAAGGTCACCCACAGAAGAATAAGGACTACCCATTGACTGCAAGGCTCTGTAGTAGGTCGCCCGCTGCTTGCACTTGGCAGAGACTCAAATCTGAGGCAAGGGGAAGAGTGGGGAAGCTGGAGTAGAAGGGGGAGATGTGTGTCCCCTACCCCTAGGAACCAAGTTTAGGGGGTGGAAGGGCCAAAAAATAGAATAAAATAAAAAAAAAAGAAAGGAAGGAAGGAGGGGGAGAGAGAGGAGAGAGAGAGAGAGAGAGAGAGAGAGAGAGAGAGAGAGAGAGAGAAAGAAAGAAAGAAAGAAAGAAAGAAAGAAAGAAAGAAAGAAAGAAAGAAAAAGAACGGTTCAGTCCTGACTATGACTTTCTGGGGCATGGCAGTGACTCGGTTCAGTCCTGACCCTGACTATGACTTTCTGGGCCTGTGGTTTGTGGTTTCCAGCCAGACAGTGGTGTGGTTTGTGGTTTCCAGCCAGAAACCCCACTGGCTGGGGAGAGTTCCTTTGGATCACAAGGACAAACCCAAAGGAGGACAAAGTTCAGAATGCCTAATTCACGCCTGCCCATTTCTACACGACAAAGCCGTCCATGCCCATTTCTACACGACAAAGCCGTCCATAGTGTCCAAGTCACTTGACCTGCATTTTTCATGTCTGCGAAAGAAGTTTCCATTTGAGGTACAGGTACTGCTTTGTGTTACTTATCATGGATGTGCCTCCATCCAAAGTGCTAGTATGGCGATCCACTGCCTTCCATTCACGCCCCTCTGTCTGCCGACTGCGCAGGCGCTGTCCCTGATTTGGCTCCGCCCTGTGACGACAACGGACCAGCCCGGCCCTCTGGCCGACCTCGCTTTGAGGCTTATAAAAGCGGTCACCAGGAAGGTGGCGCATGACAAGGACAGGTTACATCGTCATCATGTCGTCACCAGGGTGGTGAGAACGCAGGGTCGGGTACTGGGGGGGGGGGGGGGGGGTGCGTTTGAAAGCTTCATATTCTCATTCTCTCTCTCTCTCTCTCTCTCTCTCTCTCTCTCTCTCTCTCTCGTTTCCACCTAGCAGTCAAGAAGGACAGACACTCCCACAATGCGGATGAAGGACTGTCAGACTTTGAAATTTCCTCCGCGAGCGAATATGGGGCGATTTAGGAATTTCCTTTCAGTGAACACGCCCCGCACTGTGCCGCCGCCGCCTCCGCCGCCGCCAACATCCCTAAAGGGTTGAAGCGTTGATAGGAATAGAAACAGGACGGGTAAGCATTGCAACGTGTTTTCTGGGGTTTTGTTTGAGAGACCCATAAATGTATAACGCTGTGATAAGCCGGGCTGTACATATAAATGAATGAATGAATGAATGAATGAATGAATGAATAAATAAATAAATAAATAATAGTAAATGTGGATTCTATCATTGTATGCGGGCTGTACGTGAAAGAAAGAAAGAAAGAAAGAAAAAGTCCTAACCGGTTTGGCTCAGTGGATAGAGTGTCAGCCTGTGGACTGAAAGAAAGAAAGAAAGAAAGAAAGAAAGAAAGAAAGAAAGAAAAGTCCTAACCGTGTCAGCCTGTGGACTGAAAGGTCCCAGGTTCGATTCCGGTCAAGGGCGTGTACCTTGTTTGCGGGCCCCTTCCTCTCTGTAAAAAATCAATAAAATATATTTTTTAAAAAAAAGAAAGAAAAAAAAAACTATCTCTCTCCCTTCCTCTCTGTAAAAAATCAATAAAATATATTTTTTAAAAAAAAGAAAGAAAAAAAAAGTGAGTTTCCTGTCAACATTTCTTTGCTCTTCGGCCCCGGCCCCGCCCCCGCTCCCGGTCAAGCAGATCAAATAAAGAAAAATAAATAAAATAAAAAGTATCCTGTCAACATTTTAATCAACCCACATCACTCTGATCCACAATCACAGAGTGAAGTCCAGGTCGGGCCATCTGGTCGACCCGCGCTCTCTCCGTGGATGGCGGGGTCCGCGCGTCAGAGACAGGCTGTTTAAAATAAAATAAAATAAAATAAAATAAAATAAAATAAAATAAAATAAAATAAAATAAAATAAAATAAAATAAAATAAAATAAAATAAAATAAAATAAAATAAAATAAAATAAAATAAAATAAAATAAAATAAAATAAAATAAAATAAAATAAAATAAAATAAAATAAAATAAAATAAAATAAAATAAAATAAAATAAAATAAAATAAAATAAAATAAAATAAAATAAAATAAAATAAAATAAAATAAAATAAAATAAAATAAAATAAAATAAAATAAAATAAAATAAATAAAATAAAATAAAATAAAATAAAATAAAATAAAATAAATAAATAAAATAAAATAAAATAAAATAAAATAAATAAATAAATAAAATAAAATAAAATAAAATAAAATAAAATAAAATAAAATAAAATAAAATAAAATAAAATAAAATAAAATAAAATAAAATAAAATAAAATAAAATAAAATAAAATAAAATAAAATAAAATAAAATAAAATAAAATAAAATAAAATAAAATAAAATAAAATAAAATAAAATAAAATAAAATAAAATAAAATAAATAAAATAAAATAAAATAAAATAAAATAAATAAATAAAATAAAATAAAATAAAATAAAATAAAATAAAATAAAATAAAATAATAAAATAAAATAAAATAAAATAA